>NC_073691.1:11820521-12016359 GCF_029784155.1 Uranotaenia lowii | reverse complement strand
TAAAAATGACAAAAATGACAAAAATGACAAAAATGACAAAAATGACAAAAATGACAAAAATGACAAAAATGACAAAAATGACAAAAATGACAAAAATGACAAAAATGACAAAAATGACAAAAATGACAAAAATGACAAAAATGACAAAAATGACAAAAATGACAAAAATGACAAAAATGACAAAAATGACAAAAATGACAAAAATGCCAAAAATGATAAAAATGACAAAAATGATAAAAATGACAAAAATGACAAAAATGACAAAAATGACAAAAATGACAAAAATGACAAAAATGACAAAAATGACAAAAATGACAAAAATGACAAAAATGACAAAAATGACAAAAATGACAAAAATGACAAAAATGACAAAAATGACAAAAATGACAAAAATGAAAAAAATGACAAAAATGACAAAAATGACAAAAATGACAAAAATGACAAAAATGACAAAAATGACAAAAATGACAAAAATGACAAAATGACAAAAATGACAAAAATGACAAAAATGACAAAAATGACAAAAATGACAAAAATGACAAAAATGACAAAAATGACAAAAATGACAAAAATGACAAAAATGACAAAAATGACAAAAATGACAAAAATGACAAAAATGACAAAAATGACAAAAATGACAAAAATGACAAAAATGACAAAAATGACAAAAATGACAAAAATGACAAAAATGACAAAAATGACAAAAAATGACAAAAATGACAAAAATGACAAAAATGACAAAAATGACAAAAATGACAAAAATGACAAAAATGACAAAAATGACAAAAATGACAAAAATGACAAAAATGACAAAAATGACAAAAATGACAAAAATGACAAAAATGACAAAAATGACAAAAATGACAAAAATGACAAAAATGACAAAAATGACAAAAATGACAAAAATGACAAAAATGACAAAAATGACAAAAATGACAAAAATGACAAAAATGACAAAAATGACAAAAATGACAAAAATGACAAAAATGACAAAAATGACAAAAATGACAAAAATGACAAAAATGACAAAAATGACAAAATGACAAAAATGACAAAAATGACAAAAATGACAAAAATGACAAAAATGACAAAAAATGACAAAAAAGACAAAAAAGACAAAAAAGACAAAAATGACAAAAATGACAAAAATGACAAAAATGACAAAAATGACAAAAATGACAAAAATGACAAAAATGACAAAAATGACAAAAATGACAAAAATGACAAAAATGACAAAAATGACAAAAATGACAAAAATGACAAAAATGACAAAAATGACAAAAATGACAAAAATGACAAAAATGACAAAAATGACAAAAATGACTAAAATGACTAAAATGACAAAAATGACAAAAATGACAAAAATGACAAAAATGACAAAAATGACAAAAATGACAAAAATGACAAAAATGACAAAAATGACAAAAATGACAAAAATGACAAAAATGACAAAAATGACAAAAATGACAAAAATGACAAAAATGACAAAAATGACAAAAAATGACAAAAATGACAAAAATGACAAAAATGACAAAAATGACAAAAATGACAAAAATGACAAAAATGACAAAAATGACAAAAATGACAAAAATGACAAAAATGACAAAAATGACAAAAATGACAAAAATGACAAAAATGACAAAAATGACAAAAATGACAAAAAATGACAAAAATGACAAAAATGACAAAAATGACAAAAATGACAAAAATGACAAAAATGACAAAAATGACAAAAATGACAAAAATGACAAAAATGACAAAAATGACAAAAATGACAAAAATGACAAAATGACAAAATGACAAAAATGACGAAAATGACAAAAATGACAAAAATGACAAAAATGACAAAAATGACAAAAATGACAAAAATGACAAAAATGACAAAAATGACAAAAATGACAAAAATGACAAAAATGACAAAAATGACAAAAATGACAAAAATGACAAAAATGACAAAAATGACAAAAATGACAAAAATGACAAAAATGACAAAAATGACAAAAAGACAAAAATGACAAAAATGACAAAAATGACAAAAATGACAAAAAATGACATAAATGACAAAAATGACAAAAATGACAAAAATGACAAAAATGACAAAAATGACAAAAATGTTAAAAATGACAAAAAATGACAAAAATGACAAAAATGACAAAAATGACAAAAATGACAAAAATGACAAAAATGACAAAAATGACAAAAATGACAAAAATGACAAAAATGACAAAAATGACAAAAATGACAAAAATGACAAAAATGACAAAAATGACAAAAATGACAAAATGACAAAAATGACAAAAATGACAAAAATGACAAAAATGACAAAAATGACAAAAATGACAAAAATGACAAAAATGACAAAAATGACAAAAATGACAAAAATGACAAAAATGACAAAAATGACAAAAATGACAAAAATGACAAAAATGACAAAAATGACAAAAATGACAAAAATGACAAAAATGACAAAAATGACAAAAATGACAAAAATGACAAAAATGACAAAAATGACAAAAATGACAAAAATGACAAAAATGACAAAAATGACAAAAATGACAAAAATGACAAAAAATGACAAAAATGACAAAAATGACAAAAATGACAAAAATGACAAAAATGACAAAAATGACAAAAAATGACAAAATGACAAAAATGACAAAAATGACAAAAATGACAAAAAATGACAAAAATGACAAAAATGACAAAAATGACAAAAATGACAAAAATGACAAAAATGACAAAAATGACAAAAATGACAAAAATGACAAAATGACAAAAATGACAAAAATGACAAAATGACAAAAATGACAAAAATGACAAAAATGACAAAAATGACAAAAATGACAAAAATGACAAAAATGACAAAAATGACAAAAATGACAAAAATGACAAAAATGACAAAAATGACAAAAATGACAAAAATGACAAAAATGACAAAAAATGACAAAAATGACAAAAATGACAAAAATGACAAAAATGACAAAAATGAAGACAAAAATGACAAAAATGACAAAAATGACAAAATGACAAAATGACAAAAATGACAAAAATGACAAAAATGACAAAAATGACAAAAATGACAAAAATGACAAAAATGACAAAAATGACAAAAATGACAAAAATGACAAAATGACAAAAATGACAAAAATGACAAAAATGACAAAAATGACAAAAATGACAAAAATGACAAAAATGACAAAAATGACAAAAATGACAAAAATGACAAAAATGACAAAAATGACAAAAATGACAAAAATGACAAAAATGACAAAAATGACAAAAATGACAAAAATGACAAAAATGACAAAAATGACAAAAATGACAAAAATGACAAAAATGACAAAAATGACAAAAATGACAAAAATGACAAAAATGACAAAAATGACAAAAATGACAAAAATGACAAAAATGACAAAAATGACAAAAATGACAAAAATGACAAAAATGACAAAAATGACAAAAATGACAAAAAATGACAAAAATGACAAAAATGACAAAAATGACAAAAATGACAAAAATGACAAAAATGACAAAAATGACAAAAATGACAAAAATGACAAAAATGACAAAAATGACAAAAATGACAAAAATGACAAAAATGACAAAAATGACAAAAATGACAAAAATGACAAAATGACAAAAATGACAAAAATGACAAAAATGACAAAATGACAAAAATGACAAAAATGACAAAAATGACAAAAATGACAAAAATGACAAAAATGACAAAAATGACAAAAATGACAAAAATGACAAAAATGACAAAAATGACAAAAATGACAAAAATGACAAAAATGACAAAAATGACAAAAAATGACAAAAATGACAAAATGACAAAAATGACAAAAATGACAAAAATGACAAAAATGACAAAATGACAAAAATGACAAAAATGACAAAAATGACAAAAATGACAAAAATGACAAAAATGACAAAAAATGACAAAAATGACAAAAATGACAAAAATGACAAAAATGACAAAAATGACAAAAATGACAAAAATGACAAAAATGACAAAAATGACAAAAATGACAAAAATGACAAAAATGACAAAAATGACAAAAATGACAAAAATGACAAAAATGACAAAAATGACAAAAATGACAAAATGACAAAAATGACAAAAATGACAAAAATGACAAAAATGACAAAAATGACAAAAATGACAAAAATGACAAAAATGACAAAAATGACAAAAATGACAAAAATGACAAAAATGACAAAAATGACAAAAATGACAAAAATGACAAAAATGACAAAAATGACAAAAATGACAAAAATGACAAAAATGACAAAAATGACAAAAATGACAAAAATGACAAAAATGACAAAAATGACAAAAATGACAAAAATGACAAAAATGACAAAAATGACAAAAATGACAAAAATGACAAAAATGACAAAAATGACAAAAATGACAAAAATGACAAAAATGACAAAAATGACAAAAATGACAAAAATGACAAAAATGACAAAAATGACAAAAATGACAAAAATGACAAAAATGACAAAAATGACAAAAATGACAAAAATGACAAAAATGACAAAAATGACAAAAATGACAAAAATGACAAAAATGACAAAAATGACAAAAATGACAAAAATGACAAAAATGACAAAAATGACAAAAATGACAAAAATGACAAAAATGACAAAAATGACAAAAATGACAAAAATGACAAAAATGACAAAAATGACAAAAATGACAAAAATGACAAAAATGACAAAAATGACAAAAATGACAAAAATGACAAAAATGACAAAAATGACAAAAATGACAAAAATGACAAAAATGACAAAAATGACAAAAATGACAAAAATGACAAAAATGACAAAAATGACAAAAATGACAAAAATGACAAAAATGACAAAAATGACAAAAATGACAAAAATGACAAAAATGACAAAAATGACAAAAATGACAAAAATGACAAAAATGACAAAAATGACAAAAATGACAAAAATGACAAAAATGACAAAAATGACAAAAATGACAAAAATGACAAAAATGACAAAAATGACAAAAATGACAAAAATGACAAAAATGACAAAAATGACAAAAATGACAAAAATGACAAAAATGACAAAAATGACAAAAATGACAAAAATGACAAAAATGACAAAAATGACAAAAATGACAAAAATGACAAAAATGACAAAAATGACAAAAATGACAAAAATGACAAAAATGACAAAAATGACAAAAATGACAAAAATGACAAAAATGACAAAAATGACAAAAATGACAAAAATGACAAAAATGACAAAAATGACAAAAATGACAAAAATGACAAAAATGACAAAAATGACAAAAATGACAAAAATGACAAAAATGACAAAAATGACAAAAATGACAAAAATGACAAAAATGACAAAAATGACAAAAATGACAAAAATGACAAAAATGACAAAAATGACAAAAATGACAAAAATGACAAAAATGACAAAAATGACAAAAATGACAAAAATGACAAAAATGACAAAAATGACAAAAATGACAAAAATGACAAAAATGACAAAAATGACAAAAATGACAAAAATGACAAAAATGACAAAAATGACAAAAATGACAAAAATGACAAAAATGACAAAAATGACAAAAATGACAAAAATGACAAAAATGACAAAAATGACAAAAATGACAAAAATGACAAAAATGACAAAAATGACAAAAATGACAAAAATGACAAAAATGACAAAAATGACAAAAATGACAAAAATGACAAAAATGACAAAAATGACAAAAATGACAAAAATGACAAAAATGACAAAAATGACAAAAATGACAAAAATGACAAAAATGACAAAAATGACAAAAATGACAAAAATGACAAAAATGACAAAAATGACAAAAATGACAAAAATGACAAAAATGACAAAAATGACAAAAATGACAAAAATGACAAAAATGACAAAAATGACAAAAATGACAAAAATGACAAAAATGACAAAAATGACAAAAATGACAAAAATGACAAAAATGACAAAAATGACAAAAATGACAAAAATGACAAAAATGACAAAAATGACAAAAATGACAAAAATGACAAAAATGACAAAAATGACAAAAATGACAAAAATGACAAAAATGACAAAAATGACAAAAATGACAAAAATGACAAAAATGACAAAAATGACAAAAATGACAAAAATGACAAAAATGACAAAAATGACAAAAATGACAAAAATGACAAAAATGACAAAAATGACAAAAATGACAAAAATGACAAAAATGACAAAAATGACAAAAATGACAAAAATGACAAAAATGACAAAAATGACAAAAATGACAAAAATGACAAAAATGACAAAAATGACAAAAATGACAAAAATGACAAAAATGACAAAAATGACAAAAATGACAAAAATGACAAAAATGACAAAAATGACAAAAATGACAAAAATGACAAAAATGACAAAAATGACAAAAATGACAAAAATGACAAAAATGACAAAAATGACAAAAATGACAAAAATGACAAAAATGACAAAAATGACAAAAATGACAAAAATGACAAAAATGACAAAAATGACAAAAATGACAAAAATGACAAAAATGACAAAAATGACAAAAATGACAAAAATGACAAAAATGACAAAAATGACAAAAATGACAAAAATGACAAAAATGACAAAAATGACAAAAATGACAAAAATGACAAAAATGACAAAAATGACAAAAATGACAAAAATGACAAAAATGACAAAAATGACAAAAATGACAAAAATGACAAAAATGACAAAAATGACAAAAATGACAAAAATGACAAAAATGACAAAAATGACAAAAATGACAAAAATGACAAAAATGACAAAAATGACAAAAATGACAAAAATGACAAAAATGACAAAAATGACAAAAATGACAAAAATGACAAAAATGACAAAAATGACAAAAATGACAAAAATGACAAAAATGACAAAAATGACAAAAATGACAAAAATGACAAAAATGACAAAAATGACAAAAATGACAAAAATGACAAAAATGACAAAAATGACAAAAATGACAAAAATGACAAAAATGACAAAAATGACAAAAATGACAAAAATGACAAAAATGACAAAAATGACAAAAATGACAAAAATGACAAAAATGACAAAAATGACAAAAATGACAAAAATGACAAAAATGACAAAAATGACAAAAATGACAAAAATGACAAAAATGACAAAAATGACAAAAATGACAAAAATGACAAAAATGACAAAAATGACAAAAATGACAAAAATGACAAAAATGACAAAAATGACAAAAATGACAAAAATGACAAAAATGACAAAAATGACAAAAATGACAAAAATGACAAAAATGACAAAAATGACAAAAATGACAAAAATGACAAAAATGACAAAAATGACAAAAATGACAAAAATGACAAAAATGACAAAAATGACAAAAATGACAAAAATGACAAAAATGACAAAAATGACAAAAATGACAAAAATGACAAAAATGACAAAAATGACAAAAATGACAAAAATGACAAAAATGACAAAAATGACAAAAATGACAAAAATGACAAAAATGACAAAAATGACAAAAATGACAAAAATGACAAAAATGACAAAAATGACAAAAATGACAAAAATGACAAAAATGACAAAAATGACAAAAATGACAAAAATGACAAAAATGACAAAAATGACAAAAATGACAAAAATGACAAAAATGACAAAAATGACAAAAATGACAAAAATGACAAAAATGACAAAAATGACAAAAATGACAAAAATGACAAAAATGACAAAAATGACAAAAATGACAAAAATGACAAAAATGACAAAAATGACAAAAATGACAAAAATGACAAAAATGACAAAAATGACAAAAATGACAAAAATGACAAAAATGACAAAAATGACAAAAATGACAAAAATGACAAAAATGACAAAAATGACAAAAATGACAAAAATGACAAAAATGACAAAAATGACAAAAATGACAAAAATGACAAAAATGACAAAAATGACAAAAATGACAAAAATGACAAAAATGACAAAAATGACAAAAATGACAAAAATGACAAAAATGACAAAAATGACAAAAATGACAAAAATGACAAAAATGACAAAAATGACAAAAATGACAAAAATGACAAAAATGACAAAAATGACAAAAATGACAAAAATGACAAAAATGACAAAAATGACAAAAATGACAAAAATGACAAAAATGACAAAAATGACAAAAATGACAAAAATGACAAAAATGACAAAAATGACAAAAATGACAAAAATGACAAAAATGACAAAAATGACAAAAATGACAAAAATGACAAAAATGACAAAAATGACAAAAATGACAAAAATGACAAAAATGACAAAAATGACAAAAATGACAAAAATGACAAAAATGACAAAAATGACAAAAATGACAAAAATGACAAAAATGACAAAAATGACAAAAATGACAAAAATGACAAAAATGACAAAAATGACAAAAATGACAAAAATGACAAAAATGACAAAAATGACAAAAATGACAAAAATGACAAAAATGACAAAAATGACAAAAATGACAAAAATGACAAAAATGACAAAAATGACAAAAATGACAAAAATGACAAAAATGACAAAAATGACAAAAATGACAAAAATGACAAAAATGACAAAAATGACAAAAATGACAAAAATGACAAAAATGACAAAAATGACAAAAATGACAAAAATGACAAAAATGACAAAAATGACAAAAATGACAAAAATGACAAAAATGACAAAAATGACAAAAATGACAAAAATGACAAAAATGACAAAAATGACAAAAATGACAAAAATGACAAAAATGACAAAAATGACAAAAATGACAAAAATGACAAAAATGACAAAAATGACAAAAATGACAAAAATGACAAAAATGACAAAAATGACAAAAATGACAAAAATGACAAAAATGACAAAAATGACAAAAATGACAAAAATGACAAAAATGACAAAAATGACAAAAATGACAAAAATGACAAAAATGACAAAAATGACAAAAATGACAAAAATGACAAAAATGACAAAAATGACAAAAATGACAAAAATGACAAAAATGACAAAAATGACAAAAATGACAAAAATGACAAAAATGACAAAAATGACAAAAATGACAAAAATGACAAAAATGACAAAAATGACAAAAATGACAAAAATGACAAAAATGACAAAAATGACAAAAATGACAAAAATGACAAAAATGACAAAAATGACAAAAATGACAAAAATGACAAAAATGACAAAAATGACAAAAATGACAAAAATGACAAAAATGACAAAAATGACAAAAATGACAAAAATGACAAAAATGACAAAAATGACAAAAATGACAAAAATGACAAAAATGACAAAAATGACAAAAATGACAAAAATGACAAAAATGACAAAAATGACAAAAATGACAAAAATGACAAAAATGACAAAAATGACAAAAATGACAAAAATGACAAAAATGACAAAAATGACAAAAATGACAAAAATGACAAAAATGACAAAAATGACAAAAATGACAAAAATGACAAAAATGACAAAAATGACAAAAATGACAAAAATGACAAAAATGACAAAAATGACAAAAATGACAAAAATGACAAAAATGACAAAAATGACAAAAATGACAAAAATGACAAAAATGACAAAAATGACAAAAATGACAAAAATGACAAAAATGACAAAAATGACAAAAATGACAAAAATGACAAAAATGACAAAAATGACAAAAATGACAAAAATGACAAAAATGACAAAAATGACAAAAATGACAAAAATGACAAAAATGACAAAAATGACAAAAATGACAAAAATGACAAAAATGACAAAAATGACAAAAATGACAAAAATGACAAAAATGACAAAAATGACAAAAATGACAAAAATGACAAAAATGACAAAAATGACAAAAATGACAAAAATGACAAAAATGACAAAAATGACAAAAATGACAAAAATGACAAAAATGACAAAAATGACAAAAATGACAAAAATGACAAAAATGACAAAAATGACAAAAATGACAAAAATGACAAAAATGACAAAAATGACAAAAATGACAAAAATGACAAAAATGACAAAAATGACAAAAATGACAAAAATGACAAAAATGACAAAAATGACAAAAATGACAAAAATGACAAAAATGACAAAAATGACAAAAATGACAAAAATGACAAAAATGACAAAAATGACAAAAATGACAAAAATGACAAAAATGACAAAAATGACAAAAATGACAAAAATGACAAAAATGACAAAAATGACAAAAATGACAAAAATGACAAAAATGACAAAAATGACAAAAATGACAAAAATGACAAAAATGACAAAAATGACAAAAATGACAAAAATGACAAAAATGACAAAAATGACAAAAATGACAAAAATGACAAAAATGACAAAAATGACAAAAATGACAAAAATGACAAAAATGACAAAAATGACAAAAATGACAAAAATGACAAAAATGACAAAAATGACAAAAATGACAAAAATGACAAAAATGACAAAAATGACAAAAATGACAAAAATGACAAAAATGACAAAAATGACAAAAATGACAAAAATGACAAAAATGACAAAAATGACAAAAATGACAAAAATGACAAAAATGACAAAAATGACAAAAATGACAAAAATGACAAAAATGACAAAAATGACAAAAATGACAAAAATGACAAAAATGACAAAAATGACAAAAATGACAAAAATGACAAAAATGACAAAAATGACAAAAATGACAAAAATGACAAAAATGACAAAAATGACAAAAATGACAAAAATGACAAAAATGACAAAAATGACAAAAATGACAAAAATGACAAAAATGACAAAAATGACAAAAATGACAAAAATGACAAAAATGACAAAAATGACAAAAATGACAAAAATGACAAAAATGACAAAAATGACAAAAATGACAAAAATGACAAAAATGACAAAAATGACAAAAATGACAAAAATGACAAAAATGACAAAAATGACAAAAATGACAAAAATGACAAAAATGACAAAAATGACAAAAATGACAAAAATGACAAAAATGACAAAAATGACAAAAATGACAAAAATGACAAAAATGACAAAAATGACAAAAATGACAAAAATGACAAAAATGACAAAAATGACAAAAATGACAAAAATGACAAAAATGACAAAAATGACAAAAATGACAAAAATGACAAAAATGACAAAAATGACAAAAATGACAAAAATGACAAAAATGACAAAAATGACAAAAATGACAAAAATGACAAAAATGACAAAAATGACAAAAATGACAAAAATGACAAAAATGACAAAAATGACAAAAATGACAAAAATGACAAAAATGACAAAAATGACAAAAATGACAAAAATGACAAAAATGACAAAAATGACAAAAATGACAAAAATGACAAAAATGACAAAAATGACAAAAATGACAAAAATGACAAAAATGACAAAAATGACAAAAATGACAAAAATGACAAAAATGACAAAAATGACAAAAATGACAAAAATGACAAAAATGACAAAAATGACAAAAATGACAAAAATGACAAAAATGACAAAAATGACAAAGTTGAAAGAATTGACAATTTTGACAATTTTGACAATTTTGACAATTTTGACAATTTTGACAATTTTGACAATTTTGACAATTTTGACAATTTTGACAATTTTGACAATTTTGACAATTTTGACAATTTTGACAATTTCGACAATTTCGACAATTTTGACAATTTTGACAATTTTGACAATTTTGACAATTTTGGCAATTTTGACAATTTTGACAATTTTGACAATTTTGACAATTTTGACAATTTTGACAATTTTGACAATTTTGACAATTTTGACAATTTTGACAATTTTGACAATTTTGACAATTTTGACAATTTTGACAATTTTGACAATTTTGACAATTTTGACAATTTTGACAATTTTGACAATTTTGACAATTTTGACAATTTTGACAATTTTGACAATTTTGACAATTTTGACAATTTTGACAATTTTGACAATTTTGACAATTTTGACAATTTTGACAATTTTGACAATTTTGACAATTTTGACAATTTTGACAATTTTGACAATTTTGACAATTTTGATAATTTTGACAATTTTGACAATTTTGACAATTTTGACAATTTTGACAATTTTGACAATTTTGACAATTTTGACAATTTTGACAATTTTGACAATTTTGACAATTTTGACAATTTTGACAATTTTGACAATTTTGACAATTTTGACAATTTTGACAATTTTGACAATTTTGACAATTTTGACAATTTTGACAATTTTGACAATTTTGACAATTTTGACAATTTTGACAATTTTGACAATTTTGACAATTTTGACAATTTTGACAATTTTGACAATTTTGACAATTTGGACAATTTTGACAATTTTGACAATTTTGACAATTTTGACAATTTTGACAATTTGGACAATTTTGACAATTTTGACAATTTTGACAATTTGGACAATTTTGACAATTTGGACAATTTTGACAATTTTGACCATTTTGACACTTTTGACAATATTGGCAATTTTGACAATTTGGACAATTTGGACAATTTGGACAATTTTGACAATTTTGACCATTTTGACAATTTTGACAATTTTTTTTTCAGTAGTATATACCTACTAAACAAAAGTAAAAAGGCTTTTAAAGCTTTCAGTAAAAAAAAAGAAAATTTTATAAGAAGCACAATTTTACTTCGCTCGGGATCCGTGTGAACTTCACTTGTCACTCATCCGATTGGTACCAATTTTGACGTTCGATTACGTCAACCCAAACTACTAGCAAACGAGCGAAGAAAAAAAAAGCAAAATCGGGAAAACCCAAAACCCGTGTAAGTCTCCATTACGAATGTGCCCGGGATGATATCGCGGAATTGGAAAATCGTGTATAGGATATGCACAAACTCACTGTGTGTTGGTACCTGTCCGATGGCTGATGTGCATCCGGGCGTCAGTTTTGGCTCGAGCTGTCACCCCGACCGTCATCAGATTTGATCTGTTGCGAGTTTTCGCTGGTTAAAAAAGTGCTCTCTGGAGCACCAGAAGCAGCCTTACTCGCATCATTCGATCGAAAGGGCGACATGCAGCAGACAGTAACGCATCTGCAAGTGCTGACGGAATCGATTTCCATCATCGACGTTGTTGGAAGCAAAATTTACTGAGAAATTCGACGCGATAAATCCTACACATTCGATGGAATTTTTGTTTCCACTCTGTTATATTTTTAATTTTTTTTTTCCCATTGGATGAGATGGACTGGAGAATTATTTCGGTTCGGTTGATGTGATGTTGGAAATAAACCACAAAATCTAACCAACATGTAACCGATTCAGAAGAGGATAGGATTTTATATATTTTTACGCAAGACAAAAGCTCATCTCAAAATCGGCTTATCATTTTTGAAATATTCCATTCGATGGTCTACAAGCATGCACTTCCAGTCTAAAGGCCCTGTAACCTAAAGTAAACATTATCTCTTCCAGTAAGTAATCTTTATGTGTGGTGGTCCTGAAGCAAATTGATATAAATGGCACCCATAGAGGAAAATTTCCATTCAAAAATGAAAATGGGAAAAAGTCACATTTTCGAAGATAAGGACCCATGAAGTGCACAATGTTTATACATGAATTCGATCAGAAGGAGAGAGAGAGCGCAAGTCAATGGTGTGCGTTCATCCCTGATGAAAACTAAATAGCTTCCGGCTGAAATTTCCCCCCCAATCCTCCACTCGCCCAGTTACTGAAAAACCGTTTGTCGGATTTTCTCAATGGCACAAGAATAAGAATGGCTTGACATTCGAGAGTTGAGTCAAGCTCAAGACTCCAGTATAGTGCAGTGAGAGGAAGAACCTAGGATTGGGTGGCAAATTTGAATAAGTAATAGATAACTAGAACCCTACCCCGGTATCGGTAGATTATCACTTCGCCCAGTGAAAGGTTTATGGGATTAAGATAAATGGGAGTCGAAGAGCTATTGCCGTTGGTTAGGATAATTTTTACTCCCGGATGAACTTCCGGAAAGATGGAGTCAAGGAAGGGATTGAGCAAATTGTGATTGCTATTTTTCCTGATAATATTTAGAAAAAATAAAGAATCATAGTACGTTGCTTATGTTTACTTAGAAACAAATTATCAAATCAAAACAGGTAATTGAAAATGGCTATGAAAGTACCTTTGAATTTAAACCTGTGAGAAAAATAATTAATATGTGACCGAAGACTTGTACAGAAATAGTTTTTCGAGTTTTTTTATATTTGGGAGAACTGTTCCTTGCATTTCTAGTAATATATGTTAGTATTTTTTAATTTAAAAAAAAAATTCTTTTTATGGTAAAACAAGCTTAGCTTAACTTAGCTTGTATGACTACTCACATCCACCATCGAGAATATTCGAAACATTGCGAAAATTTTCAAAAGTTGTGTTTATGTTAATTATAATTTTATCATTCAAATAAAATAAAATTCTCGTATATTTTTCAGGTTTCAAACCATTTCCTACCAAAAATTTAGCAATGAACTTTGATACAACTAAAAACTTGTCAATTAGTGATTTTCAAAGTTCTCTACTGCCCCCTCATAGTGGTTCAAATCCCCAAAAAGTTGAAAAAAATCAAATTTTCAAGTCAGCGAAATTAATTTTTTTTTATTCAGGATTCAAACTTAAAAAATTCAAGGAACTAGATCTATTTAGATTTTTTCTAAGACTTTTTTACACATTTTCCATGGAACAAAATTGATCAAAAACCTAAACATAAGAATACAAAAAAGGATTTTTTCTTAGCTCCAAACAATTATAAATGTCTATACCTAAGTGATATATTATAATCTGCTATTTTTTCTATATTTTGAATAAGATAGTTTTGAGTGGAATGCTGTTTGGTGGTTCAACAATGAAAATTTTAAAGTATTTATACAGAGTTAATCAAGCATTGCACAGTGGTTCAGAATGGGAATTTAGAGAGACAAAAGGCAGAAACTATAATATTTATACAAACGGTGTCTCCATCAAAGATACTCATCAAATAATGCGCCTTAATAATACAGTATAAGATAAGGTTGCCAGAATTTTTTCCACTTCCATCCGGGCCTAGCAATTCCGGGCATTTTTTCAAAAAAACCTGGCAAAATCCGGGCATGAATTTCAATTCTTCAAATCCAAAAACCGGGCAAAAACCGGGTGTTAGTATATATAAAAGCAAAGAAAAAATGCAAAAAAAATTAAATTGATATTTTATTAATGTAATTGCAGACTTCCAAAAACTTTTTGGAACACATAAATATTTAAAGGTTTATAAAAGTAAATCAGCGAAATTATTTGAAACAACCGTTGAAAATTTCCATACCGTTAATCGATTTTGTTGAAACTTACTCAAAAACTTTGATTTTTTTTTTTGGTTTCTTTATGAAAATTGTGAAAAAATCCAGGCAATATCCGGACTTTTTTACGATATCCGGGCAACCGGGCCGGACCGGACTTTCTCGAAATTTTGCATCAAATATCCGGGCAAACCCGGATAAAACCGGGCAATCTGGCAAGTTTAGTATAAGATATTAGGACGTCTCATTTTTTTTTTCCATGATTTGAACTTACAAACTTTTTTAATTGTAAAGATAGATTAAGTTTGTCTTCTATATAGTTGTAGCATATTTGTTGAAGACTTCGAATTCGTATGGTATGACAATTAGGAAGCACGCTATGCTTTTTTCTATGTTGAAATGTTGGAGCGTGTCAAAAAAACCAGCTATTCAGCTCTTTTATATGAATTTGTACGTAAGCGTTGTCTTCTACAAACTTTTTCAAATCAAAATGCGTACATTTTTGTCTAGGACAGAAAATGTCTATCTAGAAGCATTATTTCCAAGGAAAATGACCTTTTTTGAGATTTTGTTTAACCATTTTTTAAGTCGATTCGTAGCAACTTAGAATTAAATTGCCCAACCATATAAAAATGAAGAATTCCAAATTAAAAATTATAACCTGGTTTTAAATTTGAATATCTATTATTTCACAAAGTTATAAGTCAAGTTTTTTCCTTTGTGTCTCAATCACCGCCAGTTTTTTTGTTGTTTTGACAGATTTGGTATAAGATCTGGTTTTTGTCGTTTATTTAGGGTTGTACCAAAATTAATAAATTTCACTAAAGATAGATGGTAATACTTGAACACATTTTAAATATATTGTGTTTTAAAATTTGCAAAAAAAAACTTTGGAATAGAATCTGTGTTGAAAAAAAACGTCACAGAATTGGTCATATATAAATTCAAAACATACAGAATGCGGACAAGCCAAGAGAATTTTTAACTTTAAGTTTAAGACTTCTTTTTTATCTTCAATTGATTGGGTTCAGAAATTAATTTTTGCCATTATCTATGATTTAACTATAAAAGTCAATCGATTGTCTCAAAAATTGTCGAGTTCAGCTACTGGAATCTATATGAAAGTTTAGACCCGTGAGTACTGCTCAACTTTTTGAATGATTAAAATTAAGTGCACAATAAAGTCTCCAAGTTTAAAATTCATGACATGTATCAAGAAAAAGCAGTAAAAGGTTTGTGCTGTTTCAACAAAATAACAATCAATATTTTGTTTTCATTGGGGAATTTTTTCGGTAAAGAATTTTGATCTCCAACATTTAGATAAAATTTTGTTTTTTAGACAAATTGATTGTTTTCAAATTTATATATGTGTTCTGGGAAGTTTAAGTTGTTTTTAGTTCTTAGAAATTCAGTTGATGAAATTTAAATTTTACTGAATTCTGAGTTTTGTTTTACTACAGTGAAATGCCAAAAGTTTGAAGTTTTGCAACGATTCCAACTTGTTTTTCTTAATGATTTGGTAGAGTGAACCACGCTTGGCCTAGTAATGTGAGGTGGCAGATGCAACTCTATCTGTGTCTACCGCTTCATGAATAGTAGTTGGCCTGTCCTGAATAAAAATTTGGACTGCTTTTAAATAAAAATACTAAGATTAAGTCATTCAATTTTCAGATTCATTTCGATAAAAAAATAGTCTTTTGGAGGCAAGTTTTGTCAAAATAATCATATTCGGTTTTTGAATGCCGAAAACATGGTTTGAAATCTGCTGATGGGTTTTAGTGAAAAAAAAAGTTCGATGAAATTTTCTCTTGATTTTTGTCGAAAAATTCATATGTTTTGATAAATTTTTCCTGAATATTACCTGGATTTTTGCTTGTTAATTACAGAATCAAATGCCTGGATTTGCCAGGTTTTTAGATAAAAAAAAGCCCGGATTTGCCCGGCCCGGGATCGATCAGGAAAAATTCTGGCAACTTCCTTCTATCCGTCTATAAAAAATCATAATCCTAAGATGTTCTTACTTAAAAGGACATCACTTTTCACCGGTAAGCAAGTTTGCCGAAATCACAGAAAAATCTATAATTTCCCAGAATTTAGAGAAAATGTTTATCACAGAATCTGTGTCATAGAACACAGAATTTTGGGAATATTCATAGAACTCACAGATTTTTAAAATTAAATACATGTTTCCAAATTTGAATTTTTAATTTCAATATAAATTTGGGATTTCTAAGTTCAGATAAGGAAAACATGATTAGATTAGTAAATTTTATTCATTTTTCTCAAGTAAAATGTAAAAAATACTCAATTCTTCAAGAATTTCCAATGCAACTTAAGAAAAAAGCAGCAAAGTGTTTTGTGTGTTTTGGCGAAAAAAAACTCTGAATATCTGTATTTTAACCAAAAATTCTGTGATGGTTTTATAGAATTTTTGGATAAAATACAGATATTCAGAGTTTTTTTTCGCCAAAACACACAATTTCTTTCGGCAGCCTGGCCGGTAAGGCCAATTAATTTAGTAACATAAATTACGGTGATTAAACATAAACTTGAAAATATTTTTTTCCAAAACATGAGCTCTAACAAGATAATCTTTAATATCTAGAAGTACTTGCTTGTTTGTTTTGGATCCGAAAATTCAAAGTGGTAAATTTCTTTACAATTTTTACAAATGAGGTTTAAAACAAGGATTTAGCAACATTATTTCTATTTGAAGTTTAAAACAATTCACAGTATTTAAAATTGAATTTAGTTAAGACTTTAGATTTCATTTTCAAATATCAATTTATTGTTTGTTCAGAGAGTCAGATTCAGAGTTGAGTTCCATCCAACATTAATTTTTTTTGTTTTTTGACTATAATTATTTAAATTAAACATCGTTTTTTAAATTGCGAATTGAATGTACAAAGATTTTTCAATATAAACTCGATTGCAGAAAAAAGTTCATAATTCAGTTTAAAGTAAAGCTGCAGAAAAAAAAATTAAACTGTAAGAAAACACAAACATATTTAATTTAAAAAAAATGTATTTAATAGGACATGACTTACGTGCTACAAAAACTACAGATTTTGTGTTTTTTTTCAGAAGAAGTGTTCATACTGTTTAACACTGGAAGATCAAATGAACTTTTAGAAGGCCCAAGATCTGTTCATTCTAATAACATTGTAGAAAATTCTAAAAATTGGAAGAAATTGAAAATCGTACGATTCAGTTTATAAAAAGTTAACGGCAATATGCTTGTTTTCTTCCATCTAAGCGGATAAAAACATATTTCATGATGAATGCATTGCATTGTAAAGCTTAGTTCTTTTAGAAATGGGACACTTTCATTTGCTAATAGCTCGTTAACTAGTTATCGGAGGTCCAAATTTTTGACAACATTTTGTTGCCTGTAAAAAGTACTATTCGACCTATTTTTTTCAAATTTTAAAATTTACGCGTTTTTGAGATATGTACGATGCAAGAGAAAAAGAAAAAAATAATTTTGCACAGTTTCCTTGAAAATGCGTCAATATCAAATTGATAGCTGACAAATCCGTTGATTATTCAAAGAATTACTGAGTTTTTGTGGTGGATAAGTATGCAAACACTGTCAATAATGTCCACAAAGTTCAAATCAAGCATTGGAGAGAAGCACATGATCGGCAACAACGGTTAAGGATCATCAAGGAAGTCAAGTCTTATAGCAGCTTTTTTAATTTTCAATAAACGAAAAACTAAGGGTAGATCGCTGAAATGTCCAAAACAATTTTCTCCGATAAGCTGAAAGTGTTGCCTAGTGATGACTAATTGAAATCCAACCTCAAACAACCATTTTTTGATAGTTCCAAAGCTCTTAAGCTATGAAACCGGTACCGAAAAAAAAAACGTTCAAAAATGTGGTCAAAAATAATCAAATTTGTTCATTTCGAAACAACTGTATCCACTAAAATGCTTCCAATTTCCAGTTTCAAGAGAAGTGTTGGACCAGAAAGTATCACAAATTGAAGAAGGAGGGTGAAGCCACCTAAAATATAGATTTTACGAAGTATAAGTTGGAGAAACTGATCAATACCATGACTGAAAAAAGTGTGCGCCGGCCAATGGGTGATACCAAGAATTAAGTAGAAATTTCTTTAACAAAAAACGGTAAATATTTTTTTTCAAATTTTTTCATGAAAGATCATAACATTACCTTCTTTTTCTTCATAGAAAGTATTTCGTTCAAACAAATAGTTTTTTAGATACAGGCATTCGTAACTGTCCCATTTCTAAAAGAACTAAGCTTTATGTCTTTAGCGAAAAACTTTTTGAAGTATTTTAGTTTTATGATCTTACTCACCAATTTGATGTTTTTGTTTGATATTTTACTAAATTAATGAAAATAATGAAAAAAAAAAGAAATTAACAAAAATAATGAAAAAATGAAAAGTTAAGAAGCTCAGAAGTCCTTTACGTTTTATTACGCAGCTCAAAACTCTGGAATGTGTAGTAGATAAAAAGTGAACAAATTCCACCTCAACTCATTGAGTAACTCATCAAAACTTATTTGGTGAAATTCGGCCCATGGAATTGGAAGTTACTGCTGTTTGATTTTGGAATACCGACTGTTTTTCGACCCTGGACTTTTACATGTTAATTAGAACTATACGTTAAGCGAAAGTGACGTTATTCCATTAAATTAAAAAAAAATGGAAAAAGCAATTGTCATCAGAATTTTAGGTACCAATGATCTATTTTATAATATTCACAATTTAAACCCTTTTTATTGTATTAATGTGAGTCCAGAAACTTCCACTAAACCTCTGGTTTTGAAATTTCCAGCGTGTCAGTTTTATCATATTTTGTGTGTTTTTTTTTTCATTTGAAGAAGAATTTAGGAACTCACATTTATCATATTTTACGGGGGGAAAAAAGCCTGGTGTAAGATACATACATCTCTTAAGTACATTTGATACACCTCTGCACTGTACAAATGTTCTTAGTAACATTAGCTATTTTAAGACGAACGGCTCTATTCCCAAATTGCCGGTCTTGTTTCCGTACGCCTGAGAACATATTCGAAGAACAACGCCACATCGGCCGGCATCAGCTGTCCAAAACTGGCTTCTGCTTCCCCATATTTTAGTTGCTAGAATTCCTAGGACCATACGGTTCAGCATTTATCGTTCCGAGAACCATCCGTGGAATTCTTCATTTCAAACACAAACCCTTCGAAAGCGAACTACCCACCCAATTTTCGTAGCAAATTTTGGATTCCGAGGAGAAGCCAGAGAAATCGTGTAGGTTTGGATCATTGAACAGATACACACATTTGAACCTGGGCCGTGATACCGTGGCCGGTCTTCCAGAGAACGATTCGGAACCTCCCCTGCGAAAAGCCATTCAGAACCGATGTCACGTAGAGCAGTTGAATTGTGCGATTCGGAGTATATTAGCCGAAACCCCTTTGGCAATATCCAAATCATATTAGAAGCTCGTCGTGGAATAGGGAAAGGATTCCAGGTGAACGGCACGGGATCCGGTATTCATAATAATCTGGGAGCAAAACAAACAAACGAATGGACGTAATCCGGTTCGTTCCGGGTCAGTTGCTTAGGTTTGCTCTCTTCTAATATGAATGTTAGGAAGAGTCGATTTAGAAATTTGTTATCGAAATTTAGTCGAGGACCAGAAAATGAACACGCCCTACCATAATCAGCTGCTATCGAAAACAAATGAAATGTGGGTATGTAGCCATATTATATATCGAATGGAGCTCAATCCCCCGTTCCATAGCTAAATCGTTGGGATCATCCAGCGGAAATAAATAACTAGGAAGAAGAGATGAGCTAGAAGAAGGAAAGATCTAGCTGCAGTTTCTCAAAATTTGATATCACGAATGGAAGAGCGAGAGCCTTCGGGCAGTGAGTTCTCGGTACTTTGATGTTGCCACACTGGCTGGAACCGTTTGCAGCTGGGGCCTTCATTAAACGGGAAATTAATGAAGATTCATGGAGGTGGGCCAGTGTGTGTTTATGTGTGAATGTATCTCTCTGTTTATGGCTTTTCCGTATTTTCCGTGTTTGATCCGGTCGGATTCCGTGAATTATTGGTTTGCAGGATAACTATCCGGTTGAACTAATGGCTTAAACAGTAGTTAAGGTTGCCCTTATGAGTGCAAAAGGAAAACTGCAGAGCAAAATTTAATCAGAAAGCAAAAATGACAAAAATGACAAAAATGACAAAAATGATTAAGTTCCTGAATTCTGCCAAAATAAATGTGTCGCTTGAATGAAATTCTCCTCCCATGCCAAATTTGACTCCATTTGCTTGATCAGTTTCTCAGTCAGTAGAAAAATATTAGAGTCCCTCTGTTTAAAACCCATGAAAACATTTCTTGCACCCAAATTTCTTTTTTGTCAAATTTGCTCGAACATTTCTCGAGTAGTTTATAAAATGTATGAATGTATCCCTCTTCCTTTTTTTATCTCTCTACTGAAAAGAAAGGAGGAGCCTTAAACAATAATTTATTTTTTCCGTATTCCTTCCTTTGCTTAAAAAGTCATCTAGTTTTGCCAAAAAATTGTTTGGAAGCCTTCCTCTACCCTATTTATGTTCCCACTTGAAATGAGGGAGAGTTTCCGAATAAGCATAGAAACATTTCTCGTTCCCCAATACCCTTCCATACTAAATTTGGTTTGTTTCGTATGAATTATTCTATAGATATACGACAAAAATGTATGGGGTTCTCGCTTCCTCTTCCATTCTCACTCAATGGAAGAAAGAGGGGTTCGAATAATCACAAAACTATGCTCGTACACAGAAGCAAAATTTGGTTTTGTTTGTTCAATAGTTCTCGTATGCAATAAATTGTATTAGAGTTCGATTCTACCCTATTTTTCTTCCTAATGAAAGTAGGGAAGGGTACCAAATAACCATAGAAACATTATTCGTATCAAAGTACAAATCCTAAATTCGGTGCCTTTCAACTGATTGATTCTCAAGAATTAAAAAAAAATACGGTAGCCTTCTCCTCTCTTCTCATGTCCTCACTGGAATCATCTTGAGTCTTTTTTCGTGTCCAAATATCACTCCATGCCCAATTTTGATCCATTCACTTGGATATTCCTCCAGTTATGAAAAACAAATTGTACAAGAACTACTTCCCCATTTTCCGTTTCCTCAATGGAAGGTTGGAATAACCTTAAACGATCTTGGGAACATTTCGTTCATCTAACTATCCTCGGCTGAAAAATTTGAATCCATTCGCTTGATTAGTAATCGAATTATGCTAAAATTGTATGGGTGCCCCCTAGGGTGGCCCTTAGCCATATGGAGGTTTTAAAAAGCCCAAATTTCACTGCTACCACCCTATAATATTGATCGTTTTATCAAAATAACAAACTTTGCCAAATAGCACCTTGATTGGACAACTCTAAGGCGACCCTCAAACACCTTGATGTTGAAAAATTCATGATAAAATGGGAAACATTTTAAATAACAAAATCATAAATAATCCTGGTAGAACTGCAAAATTCTTGAAACTTGTTTAGAGTGAAGATTTTTACTCTAGGAAAAACTTCTTAGAAAAAAAGCAAGTAGTTTTGAACTGACTGAAAAAAGTTACAGACCGTTTTGTTTCCAATTTCCTATATATTATGAATAAGGATTGAGGTGGGAAATGGATGTAGGTATGGAAAATATTCATGACCGAATTTTGCAAACCAACCATACACATTTTGTAGATAGGCTCAAAATACTGACCTCTGCAAAATTTTAGCTCAATCGGACTTGATTTAAGGGTGCCTCAAAACGCTTAAAAAAACGATTTTTTAACCATCAGAAATCACCAAAGGAAGGCGGGACAATCGAAAAAAATCTGTTGTGATTTCGAAAATTAAAAAAAAATGGCCAAAAATTTACTCTAGGACTTTAAGAACTTGATTGGGAGACCAAAGGAAATTTTCATTATGATCTCAATCGACTTGAAACTGCATGAAGCGTTGAGATTTTATCTCCAAAAAAGGCAAAAACCGATTTTTTGGGAGTCCAAGAAAGTCGATTTTAGGTAAAAAAAAATTTTTTTCGAGATAACGATGCATTCACTTTTAAGTTTTTTGGCATCTACATTAAAATTCCTATTCAATGGATTTCCTTTGGTCCCTTTGACGTGAAATAGTTTTTTAAGATAACACCAGATTTCGAAATTTTAAACTTTTATAAATCCTTTTTAAGTCAATTGGCATCGAAATGAAAATTTAGATTTTACCCATTTCCTTTCTTGCACTCTTTGGTGATATTTGAGGGTAAAAAAATCGAAACTTTGAACGCTTTGAGCCATTCAAAATCAAGTTCGACTGAGCTGACATTTTTTACAGGTCAGTTTTTTGGGCCAATCTACACAAAATGTATATGGTCGGTTTGGGGAATTCGACATGACCCATTTGGCTGCCGCCCTGATGGGAGCATATGAGAAATAAAAATTACAAAAGCCAAAACTATCTGCAATTTTTATCGCTAAGGTTTAATTTTTTTCTACTTCGAAAAATTATATTCTGAACTTAATATCTTTCAAATTGAACAATCCGAAATTTTTTCAAGTGTTTTCCAGAATATTAAATTAATTTAGGAACAATTCTAAAATTGATCTTGGATTGTCTAAAGAATTGATGGAGAAAAAGGAACCACTTTCAAATACTTGGTTTTTAGAAGATTGATAGTTTAGTTGCTAAGTAGTCAAACTCATTGGGTTTGCTCTGTTGGGTTTTTTTTTCAATTTTCACCACAATCTATCTGGCAGCACTGTAGAACTGTAGTTTTTAAATTTAAAAAATGAAAACACACAGATATGATCTCAGTGAAACTTCAGCCACCGGCCGTGGTCTAGAGGATAGCGTTCAAGTCTTCCAAGCCAACGGTCATGAGATCGATTCTCGGTCACGGCATACATAGTCCACATTCTGTGGCTTGGTTGTTTTAGCATTTGTAAGATGCTAGCCATCATATGCTCGAAAGATGTACGCTTATTGTTAAGTTAAAGAAATGTTTTCGAGGAAACGTCAAGTTTCATTGAGTTCCTATACCTATGTGTTTGTGTTCTAAAGTCGATTTAACATTTTTCTTGTGCGTCAAATAGCTTCAAAATGTTCTACAAAAATGTTATTCAACTTAAAAAATTGATGCAGAAAAGTTTGGATCAAGCTTGGGAGTTGGAAGCAAAGTATCAAGGAAGTAGGGAAATAAGGGCCACCCTAGAGCCCCCTTCCCTCTTTTATCCAATCCAACTAATGGAGGTAGGGAGGAAGCTCAAACAATGATAAATAGAACCTTTTCCCATATCTGAATATCCTCACAGGCCAAATTTTGTTCGATTGGCTTGACTAAATCTCGAGTTATTTAAGTTTTTTTATGGGAGCACCCTGCCTCTCTTTAATAGAAGGATGAAGAGGTCTCGAATCATCTCAGAAATGTTTCATCTTCGCAAATACTCTTGCATGCCAAATGTCGAGGGTGCATGGATTTCGTTTATTGTGGTTTTCTGTCTATCCTACAGCGCGGCATACCTATTTTATTCACACATCGGACAATAATGAAATAACAAAGACGACGTCGACGACAACGACAACGACGTCTCAATTCCTGGAGACGTAGTCCTAGCTTTCAGTTTCGGTTTAGATGACATGAGATGAGTAGACGTTCGTCGTCTTCCTGCTCGGTTCGTTGAAGCTTGTTTGAAACAGACGGCTAGCTGCCAGAGCCACTCAAAATGCCGACGCGCCTCACGCATTTTCATGTTTTTCGAGGTTATGTATTTTTATTTATGTTGTTGATACTGGCACAAAAGAAAATAGGTGGGAAGAAAAAGCGCATCCAACAAAAAGGGCGCGCAACAATCGGTTCAGACTTTGCGTGGGAAAATCATTTTTTTCCTCCTATTTTGACAAATCTTTACTGATGGATCTCGTTATTTTTCTTCCCTCCGTAAGTATTTCGGTCAGTAGGAAATCAACTTTTTGATGACCGTGTGGCGTTAATCGGAACAAAAAGTTTCCTGCTCAGATAAATGAAAAAAAAAACTGAGTTGAGGGCTGAGGGAAAAAAGTTTCAAGCGCATTTGCTGAATAAAGGGAAAAAGTTGAATTTGCGTGCAAATGAGATTTCCATTGTTGAATCGGACGGGACCGAGAGTTTCGGATTGGAAAAGTTCCGAGTCCTTCCATTGACAGACAGCGCCACTTGACGGGAAATCCGGGTTGAACCGAATTGCGCGAATGGTTTCATCATTATTTCTCGACCTTTTGCCTTCAGGAAGGAAGAGAGGGAAACATGGAGAAAAAACTCAAACCTGTTTAAACGAATTTCAGCGGGATTCAATTTAACATTCACGTGTGAATAAGTAAAGCGTTTCGGAAAAGCGTTTAAAAGTTATTTACGTTCCCGCACGCTGCGCTGCACTGGAAGGATGGATGAAAGTGAGGTTATGTTTTTCGTAAACACACATTCGGGAAGGGGGAATATTAAATTTTTGAAGCCATAACTAGTTTGTGGTAAATTGTTTTTCCCTGAAAGCTGGTTGCAGAAAACAAACCCACACACGATAACCGTGGAAAACCACCTTTCGTAAACACGCTAATGAGATGCTTTGTTGCAACAAAGTAGATTCTGCAGCTTCCGACAAAACAGGTAATTTCTCGCTCTTATTATTTTTTTTACTACTTCGGACTGCATAAATTTAAAATTCATAACCAAATAGAAAATGTAGATAAGTTATTCTGATTAAAGCTTTATGTCAGATAATACTAGTCTAATGGTTGACACCTGTGATGGAAGAGAGCTTTAGCCATTATAATTTTTCTAAAGTGTTAAGCTGCATCACACCTGAAGAATCTGAACAAGAAGTTACAAAAAATAACAAAAACCCATAAAAAAGACAAGTACCCACAATCTGTGTCAGGTGAAATTCTTTCCAGCTGACGACAGCCATCGAATCGCTCCGACCAAAACGAACGAGGGCACAGAAGATTGAATGGATCGCTTTTTCCATTCTTTCACTTGTCCGTGAGAGAAAAAAAACAGATGACCAAAGATAGAGCTCCATAGAAAAGGACACAAAAAAGACACCTGAAGCAGAGAAGCACCTTAACTCTCAAACATTCACCCCTGATCATCGGCTTCTGACATCGGCAGGGTGACTCTCCATGTGGCCCATACCTTTATCTTAATTTTCCGACAATTTATCTTTATTAAAAGCAATTCCGCAAGGGATTTGTTTGGAAAAAAAAACAAACTCCAAGTCGAGCAATGCATTCGAAATGCTGAGAGAGTCAGTTTTGTTTGCTTGCACTTTTTACTACAAATTTGGCATCTGGAAGTCACGAAGGCACTCGGTGGAAGATTTATTGAAGTTCAACCTGGTGTCAAACATGAAGGACTAATACCGATTTTAAGATTGGTCGCCATTTATCAATTTTGACAATTTTGACAATTTTGACAATTTTGACAATTTTGACAATTTTGACAATTTTGACAATTTTGACAATTTTGACAATTTTGACAATTTTGACAATTTTGACAATTTTGACAATTTTGACAATTTTGACAATTTTGACAATTTTGACAATTTTGACAATTTTGACAATTTTGACAATTTTGACAATTTTGACAATTTTGACAATTTTGACAATTTTGACAATTTTGACAATTTTGACAATTTTGACAATTTTGACAATTTTGACAATTTTGACAATTTTGACAATTTTGACAATTTTGACAATTTTGACAATTTTGACAATTTTGACAATTTTGACAATTTTGACAATTTTGACAATTTTGACAATTTTGACAATTTTGACAATTTTGACAATTTTAATAATTTTGACAATTTTGGCAACTATGGCAATTTTGACAATTTTGACAATTTTGACAATTTTGACAATTTTGACAATTTTGACAATTTTGACAATTTTGACAATTTTGACAATTTTGACAATTTTGACAATTTTGACAATTTTGACAATTTTAACAATTTTGACAATTTTGACAATTTTGACAATTTTGACAATTTTGACAATTTTGACATTTTCGACAATTTTGACAATTTTGACAATTTCGACAATTTTGACAATTTTGACAATTTTAAAAATTTTGACAATTTTGACAAATTTGACAATTTTGACAATTTTGACAATTTTGACAATTTTGACAATTTTGACAATTTTGACAATTTTGACAATTTTGACAATTTTGACAATTTTGACAATATTGACAATTTTGACAATTTTGACAATTTTGACAATTTTGACAATTTTGACAATTTTGACAATTTTGACAATTTTGACAATTTTGACAATTTTGACAATTTTGACAATTTTGACAATTTTGACAATTTTGACAATTTTGACAATTTTGACAATTTTGACAATTTTGACAATTTTTACAATTTTGACAATTTTGACAATTTTGACAATTTTGACAATTTTGACAATTTTGACAATTTTGACAATTTTGACAATTTTGACAATTTTGACAATTTTGACAATTTTGACAATTTTGACAATTTTGACAATTTTGACAATTTTGACAATTTTGACAATTTCGACAATTTTGATTATTTGTTAATTCGACATGATTTTTTCAGCACTATTTCTAGCATGTTTGGATTAAATTTCTCACTTTCAATCAATATCAGTTCTTAATATTCAAGCCGTTATAATCTCCAGTCTGTAAAATACCCGAATTTTTCTTCTTCAGTTTTTATCCTTTCCAACATGAGGCTGCTGCTAAAAGTTTTTCCGCTTCGAAAGAAACCGGTCATTGAGCACTCACAAAAAGTGATTGTGTGTGAAAATTCCAGCTGTTTCAGGAATAATGAATGAATCGAGCAAAGAACCTACTCGGTTTGTACAACATACCTGAAAGAAGATCTTCCGATCCAAACCTTGTTCGGAAGCAGTCTTACTTTTTTCAAGCAAAAGGTGAGGAGCCTGGAGGAAAATATTTTCCACAAGACATAATCTGCAGTTTGGGAACCAAATACCCGAGCAGACTTTGATGCCCAAATTCATAGCATACTGAGACCAAAATAAGGTAGTAACAGTAAACTGATAGCATTTTTTGGTATTGATTTTTTTATGAGAGCATATCTAGGCATCATTGAAGTTTCATAATTTTTTATTTGATAGCACGTTGAGACCAAATTTAGATGTCAACAGCAGACTGGAAGAAAATTTAATGTATAGAGTTTAATTTGAAAAAGCTAAACAAGGGAACATTGAGGTATAAATTTCTTTTCATAAAACCTCGAATCCTTTATTTTTTAAAAATAAATACAAATATGCAAATATTCAAAATTGTATGAATTAACACCAGTAATATCAAATAAACGCTTAAGAAAATTTTTAGAAAAAAAAATACAAATATGCAAATATTCAAAATTGTATAAATTAAACACTTCAGAAAATTTTTAGAAAAAAAATACAAATATGCAAATATTCAAAATTGTATGAATTAATACCAGTAATATCAAATAAACACATCAAAAATACAAGGAAATTCGCTCTCAGTTTTTTTTAGTAGCATGTTAAATATTTTACCCACTGTTTTTCAGTACACGCGCCCGTTTTCAAACACTAAATTAAGTATAAAAGGATCAAAATGGTAGATCAGCGAAAGCTTTGAACTTTGAGTTCGCTGATAGTGGCTATAAAATATTGCGACGTTTTAGTTGGATACCGTTCCGGTTCTAAAAGCGCAATGAACTCGCAAACTTATTTGAGTTTTCATTTCCAGAAATTAAACTAAAAAAAACAAAAAATTAACGAGCTCTGTTTTTATCTCTAGTTACAAGAGAAATACAATCAGCTCAATTTCTAGTTCATATGTCGAACTCTGTTATACTCAGAAAAAAAAACTTGGGTTTTGATTCCCAACTTTGAGTATGAAATCGTGAGCGTGTAAAAGAAGAACGTAAGATGTAAACAAACTTTATTTTCCAAATGTTTATTGTTTGCATAGGCCGCGGTCCGGATACGGCAAAATCCTTTCGATATTGGACGACTATTGGACGACTAGAATGGCGGTAAGTACGGGAACAGGCTCAACATCCGATGGTGACCGGTTCTTTTAGCTAGTTGGTTTGAAAGTGAAGCAGCGATAACGAGTGAATGTTTTTTTTTTTGTCAGATTGCTGCAGCTGGCGGTCCTTTTTCCGGGAATGTCAGATGAACATGATTATCGGGAGAAATCAACTACGATGGGGCCCATCGTGGAGCTGGACAAGATCTAAGACACGGGTCCAAAGCTGCGGGATCTGTACTTAAACCGTGCCTGTGAAATTAATTCCTTCCAAAAAGCGCCATCATCATTTATTTGCCGATACTAAAGCGGAATGCCTTCTAGAAAAGCCGTGCGTTAGTTGTAGAAAAAGTTCTTCGGCAAGCACTTCGTTTTCACCGGCAAACGACTCATTCTCCCTTAACTGAAGCGAGGCCGTCGTAACCCAACAATCAGAAGCGCCCACTACCCTGCACCTAGAAGGTCGTCTACTGTGCCATCCTGAAGCACCCCAGCTGGCGAAGATTCAATTGGAAATAATCCTTAAGGGTATTATGCTTAGGCGAATCACTATGAACTTGCGGTAAGTTTTATACCTATTTATATTTAATCGCATTTAGCAGGCTGGAAGTTCAGTTATCCTGGTATATTCTGTCCTGGATTTAAAATGTGGAAAAACTTCGAAAGCTGATAAAATTTTCATTGCATTGTTTTTGAGGGCCATTCGATGTTTTTTTCAGCAAATTTAGAAAAAAGAATATTGGTTTTTTCACGGGATTTTCATCCTCTGAGATGATTGATCCCTTAAAGAATTAACAATGTTCTTATCAAGCATAAAATTATGTTGACTAAGTTGTACACACTATAATGTATTTTGGCATTTGCGATATAATTTAATACAAACCGTTTGCCACAAAACTTTTGGCGATAACAAGCGCCTTCACTTATGCAAACATGAGTGGTGCCGATATTCATAATACATGGCCAACAACATTGTGTTCATATTATAAGAAAATTTGCACTTTAGTTTAAACAAAAAAATGATTGTGGATGAAAAAACACGATCTTAATTTGTGTGTTACCTAACCAAAAGCATTTAAAATTTTTCTTAAAGTAGGAACATACAGTCAGTCACAAAATTGACCGTATCCCAGGCGCATTCCTGCAGATCTCCAAACCGAACTTTTCACTGCAATAATATTTATTCTTCAAACTTATAGTAGTAGTGAGCAATTTACTCACTATTATCTAACGAGATTCAACAAAAATTAAATTTTTATAGAAGTGCTGTATTTTAAGTCTCAAACATTCAAGAAACGTCTAATCTCGTCGGATGAAGTGAGATAGTTGCTCAATAAAAGGTTTGAAGAAAAAATATTGCAGTAAAAAGTTCTGGAAGTGCAGGTATATATAGATACGTGAGTGCGCCTATGGGTACGGTCAATTTTGTGACGTTATGTACCTACTGTACGAAATTTTAAACGCATTTGGTTATGTAACACACGAATCAAGAGTGATTCGTTGTATAAACAAAGGCGCAAATTTTCATGTAATATGAACATGGTCATGTACTATGAATATCGCTACCACTTATGATTGCATAAGTAAAGGCGATTTTCATTACCCAAAGTTTAACATGGTAGTTGCATTACTGTTCATAATGAAAATTGCCTCCAGGTATGTAATGTATGCGATATTCATAATATGGATCCCTTTCAGATTTGGAACTTCTATAAAATAAAAGGTTTTAAAATTGTTCGAACAATTTATTCAAAATTCTAGCTAAATTTGCTATCACGCCTTGAGGGTAAAATTTTCTCTCATTTTGCTGGACATGAAGCAGAAATGAAAGCAAAATTTTCGTGCATGGTTAACTACGTTATGCTATGCCAAATATTGCTTAAACAAAGATTTTATTATTCCTAATTTTTTTCTAAGATTTGAGAGCATAATGATGTCAAATTTTGCTATTACTGTTAAAAGTGTGATGGCTTATATTGGCATCATTGTGCTCTCCAAGCTCTCGGAAACCGAGGTGTAGTTGGGGTCTCAGTTTTAGCAAAATTTGGTAGCACTTTGCTAACCAAGTATGGAAATTTGTGCTCTCATTTTTGCTGTGTACCACCTTATGTCAAGCAAAATGAGAGCACATTTGGCTCTCAGGGCGTGATAGCAAAATTTGCTATAATTTTGCCATAAAAGTCTGCTCGGGTATATAAAAAAAACCAAAAAATTAAATGAGAAAATACCAGAACAAGAAAACCTGACCGGGCAAGAGAAAACGAGCAGAAGTAAAACGGATTTAAATGGTGCACATTCAAGCGCGACCGGGATCTAGGACGAAAACATGCACACACACAACCGAGGTGACTTCCAGGTTGTCGCATAATTTATACAAAGGATTCGTGAAAATAAATTAAACAACTTTAAACCACTTTCCCCCGGCTTTCGATTCTTGTCGCATTTTTTGTTTCAGGTTTATACAGTGGAAAACGACTTCTAGCCAAACCACACGAAATCCTTGAAAGAAAAGTACCCCGGAGAATCGTTTTTCTTGGTCATCGTTTTCGGTTGCACGTCGAATGAAAATCTTGTTTTTCGGTTGGAACCAGTTTGGTTTTAATGTGGTTTTGTTTCGCGTTTTACTACTGGATTTTTGCTTTCATTTTTTCAAACCACCAGAACGTGCCCATCGACGGGATCGTTATGCTTCACCTTAAGTGAGCGAACGTTTGTTGGTGGGAAACTTAATAAAGTGATTTTACATGACTCGTTTAGCTTACCGCCAGATGGTACCTTACAGGGTCTGTCGATGATGTTTACGAATTTATCAACTATAATTTAATTTTTGCAAAATATTCAAAATAAGTGTGTTGATTTTCATTTGCAAGTTCAAAAGTCTATGAAAATGACAGTACGGATTCGAAATTAAGAACTAATACGAAATTATTGCGGCACATTCAATATGGCATAACTTTATTACCAATGGGTAAAAATCAACCCAATTTTGCACACTTTCTCATTGATGTGTATTGTTTACATGCTGTCAAACTCGAAGTCGTGTTTTTCGATTCAACGAAAATGGAAGATTTCCACTTTACTTCAAGCTACTAGAAAATCGAGATCGAAAACCCCGTATTCAAATTTAATCTCACAAAAGAGACGCTACACTGAATTAGAAGATTAAACAAATTAAAATATGTACTAGCACAACGTCCTATGTAAAATTTGAACCAGATTATGCTACGGAAAGGGATCGGGCAACAAACCTGAAGTTTGTATATGGATTTTGTTCGGCATGAGCAAAAAAAAAACAGTTTTTCACCAATAATTTTGTTTTTAATCAATCGATTTTGCCATCGTTGACGTCAATGCTCGTGTAGATTCCGCATCTGAGTCGTTTAATCGCTTCGAGGCCAGATCAGAGCTTATCGTGTCTGGAATTCCATATCTTACGAACGAGGATTTGGGTGTGTACATCAACAACATTGCTGCTGCTGTTGATTTCGACGCAGCCAAAACATCGCATATACACTGCAAACGGCTCTGCTCCGAGAAAATATCTCGTGGTATCGAGTGTCTCACACTTCTCCAGTTCTCGATGATCAGCCTCCGGGATGAGTTTTACAGCAAGTACCTAGCGAAACGTAATCTGAACCTGGAACACATAGGAATGAACTCTAAGCGCCGTTTGTTTATCAACGAGAACCTCACTCCCAATGCTCGTATCCTGAAACGCACTGCACTGAAAATGCGGAAGGAAAATCGGCTGGCCAGTGTTACTACCAGGAAGGGAATCGTATACGTGAAAAAGGCACCTCATGTACCAAATACCGCTATCCTGTCGCTTGATCAGCTGATCACTTGAATCATAACCTTAGTATACTTTTGTGTTTGCTTAAATTTTTTTTATAATGTTATGCCTAGTTAAATTTAATAAAATGTCCTGTTTTAGTTTGCAACCTAACAATATATATTGCTTTCCGTACTATCATGTCATCTAACCATGCTTCAGATCTACTACCACTCCACGTAATACCAAGAACTGTGCTTGATGTAGTTCTCAAACAACATATACTGAATTTATGCCATGTTAACATACAAAGTTACCATTGCCTGCTTATCAGAAACCTGGTTGAATAACAGTATGCCAAGTCGATCAACATCTATCCCCGGCTTTAAATTAGTAAGAAACGACCGTATACAAAGAAGAGGAGGAGGTGTTTGTTTATATATTTCAGATTGGCTGCCCTTCAAAAAAGTCTTCGCAACCGAAGGCGATAACGGATCGGTGGAATGTATAGCTGTTGATTTACTCATCGGAGATCAGAATGTACTAGTTGTTAGCCTCTACAATCCACCACGAACTAATCTTTCTGAGTTCATCGAAGCTGAATTCCAACACCTGTTTTCATTCTACCAACATGTCGTGCTCCTGGGAGACTTCAACATTAACTGGCCGGCTGCACATGGTGAGCGTGAACAACTGATTGACACTTTTCGTTGATTTTGAAGTGGTCAATGCAATATATGATGTCAAATCGCACGCAATAGGTTTGGATAGTGTCTCCATACGCTTTATTAAAATCATCGCTCCTCTCATTTTAGAGCACATAACATCTAATGAATTGTGCCATAAATTCATCAAAGTTCCCTACAAGCTGAAGGAATGCAAAAGTAATACCCTTGAAGAAGAATAGCTGCTTAAATACTATAGAAAATCTTCGTCCAATTAGTATATTGTGTGGATAATCAAAGGTATTGGAAAAAATGGTAAAAACTCAAGTTTCTACACACCTTGAGCAATGCCATCTTTTATCTGTCAATCAAGCTGGTTTCCGACGTGGAGTAAAAACTGAACTTCTAAGAGTACACACCAACGTCGCCTGTGCCGTGGATCGTAAGATAATGCTGTGCTAGTACTCCTGGACTTTTCGAAAGCATTCGACACTATATCACACTCTTGGCTGCTACACAAGCTACAAAGGTTGTTTGGCTTCACAGATGCAGCTCTAAGGTTTATTAATTCATACCTATCAGAAAGATGGCAGTGGGTCTCTTATGGTGATCAAATTTCTCAACCGGCTTTTATCTCATCGGGAGTACCCCAAGGTTCTGTTCTGGGACCTCTGCTATTTTCGATGTACATTAATGATCTCCCTGATGTTCTGCAGTATTCCCAAGTGAAAGTGTTCGCCGACGATGTTCAGCTTATTTTCGTCGCTCTTAGGAAATCCTTGGAAGAGCTACTTACCTTCGTGAATAATGATTTGGACAAAGTGAGTACTTGGGCGGCACAAAACTATCTTCGAATCAATCACACCAAAACAAAAGTCCTGATTTTTGGAAGGAACCAATTTACAACTGGATTGCCAGACATCTACATTGGAAATCAGGTTGTTTTTCCAGTAAACTCAGCAAACAACCTTGGACTCGTGTTTCAAAACAATCTTAAGTGGGGCAAACTGATTTCTTCACAAGTCGGAAAAATCTATGCTTGCCTTCGTACTTTGAATGAATTAGCCAGAGATTTGCCGCGGAATACCAAATTAAAATTGTTCAAACCGCTGATTTTGCCTCACTTCATTTTTGGTGATGTTTTCCAACTAAGCATGCGCAACGAAAAAAAAAAATCTAAACTTGAAGTCGCACTAAGTAGCTGTGTTCGTTACGTGTATGACCTAAATTTGAATAAACAAAATGAATAAACAAACAAATGGCTTTACATCGGTACGTCATCTACAAAAACAGCTATTGGGCTGCCCTTTTAGGAATTTCTACGAAATGCGCTGTTGCATTTTTCTCCATAGACTTATTCGACGGCGTGAACCGCAATATCTGCATGCACATCTAACTCGATTACAAGGACAGCGGACAGGAAACCTAACAGTACCGATACATGGAACAGCGGCATACGGCAGTACTTTGTTCGTTAAAGGTTTGGCGTTGTGGAACAATCTGCTAAATTCTTTAAAGCATGAAACGTAGGAAGCAATGTTTAAAATAGGTTGCAAAACGCATTTTAATAATATTTAAAGTTTCAATTTGAACTGGACATATTAAATATTGTATTTTTTGTAAAAATAAGTTAATGGTTGCTAGAACAGATGAAATTATTAGAGAATTCTGAAATACAAATAACTCCTATCATCAAATATTTGTTTTTTTGGTCTTGTAATCTTTCGGATATTTGAATTTTACATAAAATACTTACCCAATGAATTAAAAGAAATAAATAAACTTTCAAAATAAAATTGCTTCAAATATTTAAAGAAAAACTTAGTCGATAAAACAAGTCGAACAAAGCTAGTCTTAAGAATTTTTTAATTTATAGCGTTAATCCTTTGTAAATTTTAGTTAAGATGTAGAATGTTTTAAAATTTTTTTTGGATAATTGAAAGTGAATCTCTTAAAAGGAAATCTCTTTCCATTGAGATTCATAGTTGTAAGTTAGTTAAATTAGTATCGTCACAATTCCTCGCACTAGATTATTACTATTTTGAGTTCTCAGCATGAGTAAAATTTTGCTCGCGTTTTTAGTTTAATATTTCTTTGTCCAATTGCTGCCAGACGTGCAGACGAGAACAGTAGCGTCCATTACCAGGGGGCTCAATCGAGCCTTTTGGTGTGGGGGAGTGTGGTGGGTCGCTACATTTTCCTCTTTTTTTTAACTTCAAACTTTATTTATTTCCCCCTTTGGGTTGTTTAGAAAATTTGAAAGGGGGGGGGGGGGGGGGTTGACAAAATTGATATATGTTCCAGCCTTATTGTAATTTTTTTTGTTCAAGCAATCGCTTTATGAAGCGATCCGAGCAACTTATTTAATAAGGAAAACTTGCCTACTACCGGACACTTAGGGGTCATTTTATGTTAGTTTTGTGACTAGAGGTTTTTGAACACTCAACATTATATGAAACTATGAAGCTCTATGATAAATTTAAAGCTTCAAAATATTTTCGTTTTTGAATCCTTATCTACTGTGAATCATTTGAGGGTGCTAAAGAGATGAAAAAAGCAAGTTTCAAGTTGAAATAATGTTTAATTTTGAATATATTCATGAACAAATAGCATTTATTAAAAATTTCCTAGTATTCCGTTTGAACTTCCGTTTTTGTTATCCTACAAATATCTACTGTAGTCAAAAGAAAACCAACCACCGATGTCGTTTATGTGCAATTTACATTCTACAAGCCGAAAACGCCAATTCATATACTGAAAATAAACAAAATGGAAAATTTATAATACATTTTCGTTTTTGTTCAAGTCTTGATAAAAGCTTTTCAGTATCATAAATGATAAAATCAAATTATTTTAGTTATAAAACTTTTATCTTCTGAAATCTGGTGCTGCACTGAAATTTTGAATTTCGTTTAGTGTTGAAGATCGATTTTAATTTAGTTTTAGTTTAGCAAGAAGTTAAGTTGAAGTATTCGAAGATATGCAACAATAACCCTCATGAGTTGTTTAAAAAACTTGTAACTGGTAACATCATTTTTAAGTTGAAAATTATGATTTTTAACACAGATTGTATAACTCATATTAAACGGGATTGTGCCAACGTAAAAACTTAATTACACAATTAACACACGACTTATTACAGGACACGACACCAAACGTTCTTACAAAACGCAGATTGCAAAACACTAGTCAAAGGTGTTTCCTGATCATATCCTTTTCTTCCATTCACCAAAAAATTGATTTGCTAGGATGCAGAGGTGACCTTGGTTCTAAAGTACGAATTTATTTTCTTCTAGCTGACCCGGTAAACTTCGATTTACCCGTTACTAAATAAATCGTTGGAAAATGTTTACAGTTCTTTAACTTCTTCGTGCTCGTGAATCAGTTTTCATGAAAATCGCTCGAGTTTTTTTCCCGTTTCTAGTTGATTTTGTATAGGAGCCCCCCTTCCATTAAAAGTGAGATTCTTGAAACTATTATTCTAACCATATCTGGCCCGAAAAACCCTCGGATACCAACTTTTACTTCATTACGACCGACCATTCATACGTGATGTTGTTATAAAGAAAACGCCTCCTTTTTTTATGTATAAGATTATCATTTTCTGTTGTTTTCCTCTTTATCTATTGACTACTTTTTAGGACGTGGCCGGCGCTGTTATTGATGTTAAAAGAGAGGGTATCAATTTTGTTCATTGTAAATGTGCTGTCAATCCCATACACCTTTTGACCCCTGGATAAAGTTGATGGCCTCGGTCAATCACGGAGTAGCAACCATTGGCGATGTGGAATAATTTCTACTGAGCCACGCCAGCGATCATGGAATTCGAAATGCGTTTGTTTTTAGAACGATTTCGAGCATATAAAATAACATCAAAGAAGCTGACCATGCTTATAAACAATAATTGATTTTTTACGTTGCATTTCGAGTTCAATGATTAAAGGCGTATGTGAGTAGTCAATCGAGCTAAGCTTAGCTAATTTACATTCTACAAGCCGAAAAAACTTACCGCAATACAAATGCAAAGTTTAGGCGATCATGTTCGTATTATTAAACAAGCGGTTTCGAGTTATATCATTGGTTTACCTTTACAGATTTGATTATCATATTCCACACACCATATTTTGCTGTTATTTACTCTTTTTTTGGTGTCAAAACATTATTAGGATAATGCGTCTCCGAAAAATCAATGATGCCCGGTCAAAGGCGGTATTCGGCCGTAGACAAATTTCCCCATATGATGATAAAAAAAAACTTAGCTTAAAAATTTACTTTCAACCAAATATTCCAAAAATTTATCTATGAAAATACAAAGGTGAGAAATGAAGAAATGGAACGAATCCTTTTATTCATTTAATTGAAAAATCAAAGAAAGAAGAATCTAATTGGTATAATCACTTCAGGTAGTGGCTCCAGAGAGTGCATTCGGAGCCGAGTACGTACCAGGAAATTATCATAATATATTAGATAGTAACTGAGCAAACACAATTTCCTTCATATCTCAGAGTGCTCAAACTTGCCAAAAAGTTCTACCTTCTTGCTGTCAAAGTGAAGGAAATGGTGCTGTGAATCCATTTTGATAGCAGAGACACCAATTGAGCTTTCCTTTAACTAAGCTATTTTCACTCCTGGAGTTGTTGGTGTGAAATGTGAAATTCAGAAAAGCTCAGCTTCCCCGCAATTTGATATCGTGGTGTTTCTCCTCGTTTGTATGCGGCGTTGTGATTTTGGAGTAGCTAGAATAGCTAGAAGATGACAACCTGACGAGAAATACTGTGGCGTAGCAAAGTGATTAAAGTGAAATGAACCGTAATGAAGTGCTGGGGAGCTTGTCTGATGAATTTGCGGAATGTTTTTCTGGGTTGCAGTCGCTCAACTCAATCTGCGTTCGGGAGCAACCCCCCCAGAAACAAGATGACACTGGTTTTGGGGGGAGGTGAGATGGAAATAGAAATGGTTTGGGAAACAAACCCATTAGTTTCGCGTTGAGCCCAGAATGTGTGCTAGTTCTTGTTGACTCGATTAAGCTTCCTGGATGTGGTTTCGACCCGATGACAAGACCCGGAATGCGTGACTGGAATATGCTCTGTTTGAGGCTGATTTACGCCTCGAATGTGACACCTTGTAGAACAACAACATGTTAATCGAATGGATTTGTCCTGAATTATTAGCACATCATCCTCGGCTTTCTGGAAAAACAACTTGATTATCTTGACCCTTAAAGTTGGTATTTGTTTGAATCTTGTTTTCAAATTCTGAAAATATCAAAATCATTTTAGTTTTTTTTTTTGGCTGGATGCTGCATTCATCTCAAGAATGGAGCCAATGTTTCACAGTCCAAGTCAATTACGGATATTAGTCTCGTTGATAGAGTGGGCAAAATCCGTTGATTAAGATCCATAATTTGTTCAGCAATCCAACCAGTCGAATACTGCCACTTGCCACCGAAGTTGGAGAGGAAAAAAAACACAAGAACTATATGGACGAAGAAGGTTGAACCAGCTGCACTCCGACGACGAGACAGAGAAGATACGAGAATAATAACGTAAAAAAATCCCTGAAACAAATTTGCATTCAGTACAAAAATTGCTCGACTGCTTCATTTTCCATCATCGTCACCATCATCAGCTTGGGCGCCCAAGAAAAGGAACAAGCTCCAGTCTGTTGGGTTGTTCGCAGCAGCAGCAGCTGCAGCAGTATAGTGTCCTCGAATTGGCGCGCGCTTTGTAAGAGAAGTGACCCAACGAACGCCCCCGCATTCTTCTAAGGAGAACATGAAGACAAAGGAAGGAGAAAAAAACTGCTACAAAATGGAGGAGAAATGCTTCGCGAAACAAATTGGATGCAAATGAAGATACGACAGACAAAGCTCTCCGTTTCTTCAGCCGGGAATGGACCCTGGACCAGAACCAAACCACCCTCGGAACACTGCAAGAGGGTTTGTTAGTTTTTGTGCACCTTGTCTTCCCCTTTCCGTTTTCTGGTGGGAGCCTTTTCCATACAAGCAAAAGCAAAGGATGGAAGCACTACTGGGTAGCATCCATTTGCCCTGTCATCGAGCTAAGGAATTTTTCGCTAAACCTTCAACTAACTGGTAGCGGAGCACTTTGCCTTGCTCAGACTCTTGGCGCTCAGAATGAATGACCCTTCAGGTAACGGTTTTGTGCTCGCTCACAGAGATTGTCTCTGGTTTTGAAATATGCAGAACGCTTTCAATGCTTCTCGAGTTTCGTTTTAATATAATTTTACCGCTTACCCAGCCACCTACCTTTGGTTGCTGCTACTGCTGCTCTAGAGCTCATTCATTGTGTTAAAAGCTTTCACGTTGTGAAGAGCTCGGATGAGAAAAAATATCTGTTCATACACTTGATTCACCTGCAAGTGATTTCATAGATTATTTTTTCGCTTTAATCGCCCACTCTCTGGAGCCACTGGTTTTGCATTTTTGACTTGAATTAAATTTATTGATTTCAATTTAGGCTTTTTGCAATTGAAACTTACTTATCTAAACTGTGGCTCCAGAGAGTGCTCGACATTGCAAAAATTGTTCAAGCTAAGTTTCTGCGCGCCAATTAGTTTAAGATATAGAAAACAGCTTATCATGTTAGAAATCAAAGGGAAAAAAGTAGTTCTAGTACGTAAGTAGTACAAAATATTTAAAATTTCAGGTTCTTTTTGAATGTTTTTAAGTTCGCAATTTTAGGCATCAGTCATCATGCTAAATATTGGAGCCTTTGGAAAAATCACAGATGTACTGAACCGATTTAGGAATAACTATTAAGAGATCAAAAATTGGAATATTGTCGCTCTTTATGAGGACTTAATAAACAAAGAAATGAAAAAAATTAAAAAAATCAGAAATGAAATCAAAGTTAGTATGAAAATTCAGAGACGAATATGAAGTGATCATTTCATCTTATTTATAAAAATGGGGCGTTTTCTTTGTATCACCTTCACGTAAATAGGACGGACGGAATTAAGTGAAATTTGATAAATATCCGAGGGTTCTTTTTGGGTCTGACACGATTTGTATAACAGTTTCTAGAATCTCACTTTTTATGGAAGGGGACCCCCCATATAAAATCAACTCAAAAAGGGACACAAGTCGATTAATATTAATTTGATTTTCATAAAAATTGATTCACAAGCACGAAGGTGGAGGTCAGCAAGTTTCTTATAAAGCAGAAAGTTTTGCTTATAATTAGGAACAAATCCATTTGATTAACATGTTGTTGCTTCACAAGTTTACACGACACATATGGAGGGTAGATCAGCCAACATAAACGGAACATATTTCAGTCACGCATGAGGTCGACCACATCCGGTATCATAATCGAGTCAACTAGGAACTTAGCTCCTGTTCTCTATTTGCTTTCCATACACGAATTTTACTTCGAAGCTTCTCTCGGAAGGAGTTTGGTTACTGCAACTGAATCATTCCGCAAATTCATCAGACTTGTTACCCTCTTTATGAAGGTTAATGTCCGACTCAGTTTTATCACTTTTCTGTATCAAAATTTCCCAGGTCCTTTCTTCTAGATAAAATTAGGACAACACACAAACAAAAGAGGTTTTCAAACCCCAGTAACAAACTGTGGACCACCCAAGATCTGGAATTTCAATTCACTCCAACAAACCGAAATGAAGAAAGTTCATTTTCCGAAGCTGTAGGAAATTAATTCCAATTTCACACTATTTCAAAATTATTCGACTATTTTACGATTATCTGTAGTTTGTTCGAAAGTTTAAAAAAAAGTACAGAACACTTCTATTCTCGAAAAGGATGTTTTGACTGCTATTAGATCTTCCGGTTAAAAATCTTACTTCAAGAAGACATTCTACTTTGGTTTTGCTTCACTGTATCTCATAATTCAATGATTCGATTATCTAAATTCAAATTTAAGCTTTTTTCAAAAAATTGATTAATTTTTACGTAACATATTTGCTTTCTCAAAAATCTCAGTTCATCAGTCTATTGGTCATTATGACCCGAACAGTTTTGGAAGGTTAGGAAGAAATCCACCTCAAGTCTTTGCTATCAAAGTGTATTTTTGCTTCCACCACATACTTCAAATCTGAAGCTATGAGTTTTTGGCTAGTTTTAAAAATGCAGCAACAAACTACAATAAAAAAAATCAAGGAAATAGGGTATGTAAAGGGTATCCCACATCAAATTGTATTACTGTAAAAACGTTTTTTACAACGTTCACCGATTCTTTCAAAACTTTCAGACAACAATCTAAAAACCATTTATAATCTTTAGGTGTTTTTACTTGATTTAAGGTCAATTACATCTTTGTACAATCGTACATCAGGCCCAACTGTACCCAAAACATTTTGTACAACATCTGAAAGCAGCTTCTTTTATACAGAAACCTACTTTTTCGTCATTTCCTTCTGAAAATTAAACTTTTTTGTGGCGCTCACTGAGTGCCTGCTGCAAAATAGTAAAGTAATTCAATGGGTCTTACGCAGCAAACATAAAATTGTATCAGAAATGATAACGTAAGTCGTTTACAATGGTGTTGCGAATCGCAATTCCACCTGAAAAGTGAAAAGATCGTATAAAATGTCGTCTGAAGTCAGTTTAAATCGGATATGAAAGAAAATCCACCATGTTTGTAAATTTTCAAATGATTTTGCTCCCGCGCGGGATTCAATTGAGAAAATCATCGTAATTTTCTTTCTACAATCATCATTATTACGACGCCTCCAAACATGATGACAACAAAGAAGCTATAAAGGGAGTAGGGTTTAACACTTTCAAAAAATCGATTTTTTATTTTCTTATTGTCAAACATTGCAAGAATGTTGTGTCAAATTTTCAAGTCAATTGAAGCAAAACTGTAGAAATTATAGGCCTTTATCTCCTCTTATCTAATACTGCAAGAATACTGCAAGCAGAAACTTCAAACGCGTTTTTTCTCGAAAGCACATTTTTAAAGTCAGTGGACATCGTCATTTGAAAACTACTTCACCGATTCTTTTCAAATTTGGAACATATGTTCTACATATAAAATACCAGACCCCAACGTTTTTTCTTTTTTTGGGTTTTTTTTTACTTTGGGGAGATTTTACAGATAAAAACTGGCGGATTTTTTCGTGAAAAATCGTAGTTTTTACTTCAAACAGCCACACAAATTTCATAAAAAATTTTTAAAGTTAAATAAAATCGTTGGGGTTCAGAAAAACATCTATTAAAAAGATTTTGCTCTGATTTTTGACATCAGATGATTCTGTGCTGAGAAACAGTGTCCACCGCAAATCCTGTTTTCTAAAAAGCATCCTCGAAAGTGCTCCGTCCCCGGCCCATTTTTCAATATTTTTTTACGAAAAAATTACTAAATTTTCTTTTAACAATGCTTTGTATAATGAAAAATTTTGAATACATTTGTTTGAACGATAGCTCTAAAAAAAAATTCGTGAAAATGCTGTTTTTTTACACGTTAGACCCTACTTCCCCCTTAAGACGATTCCAAAATGGTATGTATTTGTGAGTAAAATCGGTCCAGTAGTTTTTCAGATGTATCCAAAACTGTAAACCTTTTTAGCGAATTGGGTTTTTGATCCATAAGTTTGCTTAAATCACTTTCAAGTGCTAGTCATGCGTATGGAATGCTGTAAAAATTATATTGATGACAAATTTTATCAATAATTTAATGAAATATCATCAAAAATGCAAAAAAAAAAATGGAATACAGTTTTGGTCAAAACTTTGGCTGGAGCTGCTCTGTAGTTTCCTGAACGAAGTGTAGAGAATCTATCTAAAACTGTGCACATTCGCTTGTAGGTTCTAACTACTGATAAAAAAAAATCATTCGGATCCCTACTTCAATCACAAAACTCACAGTTTCAGCACGACTACAAGATGTTTTCGAACGTCCCGTTTAAAGAATTGAGTATTTTTCTGGATATTTCCGCAAAATAATTTTTCCTCAGTGCTCTTTGATTGGTTCTGTTTTTTTTCAATTTTTGAAACACAGACAAAAAAAATATTTTGTAAACTACACAGTTTTACCTTTATTTGTGCAAATTTAAGGTTTCAAACTAAGGTTGCCAGATTGCTCGTTTTTTCGGGTTTGCCCAGATATTCAAAACAAAATAAGAGAACAATCTGGCCCGTCACGGTTGCCCAGATTTGATTGAAAAAAAGCTCGGATTTTGTCCGGATCTATTCACTTTATTTGGGAAATAAAAAAATAAAAAAAAAATATATTGTAAAAATGTTTAATTTGTGCCTCCAAAACGAAATTTTTGGAGCTAGTTTTATAAAAACAATTATGAAAGGTATCTTGAAAGCCTAACATACGATTTGATATCTGTCGATGAGTTTTGATGAAAACAACTTTTTTATCAATTTTTTCTTGATTTTTGTTGAATAATTTATGGGTTTTGACAAATATTGCCCGGATTTTTTATCGTCAATTTTGAAATAAAATGCCCGGATTCTGCCAAGTTTTTATATTAAACTTCCCAGATTTTTCCGGCCCGTTTACGTGCTGTAAAAATTCTGGCAACCTGATTTTAAACCTTATAAGTGACTTGCAAAGTGATACAATTTGATGTAGGACTCTTTTCATGTTGATAAAATATAATCATATGCCGAAGCTATTTTTGAGGGGACTCTCTGGGTCCACTTCTAGGACTCATAACACGTTCGTCGTCACGGGACCCATATCCGGGTGACGGGTGTGTTTCCTGGGAGGCCCCGTCACATTAAAAACGTGTGACGCACTCTAACTGCAGTTAGACGCTCAGTTTAGCCACAAGTTTCAAATCTCAAATCTTTTTACTTTCGCGCTGTGAGATTTTTTTGAGCTCGTCTAGTAAAACTACCAAGAAAAATATGCATTATTATCGTATCAAATTTAGTGAAAATGGGAAAATATTTAGAAAAGGGTATTTCAACTACTGAGAAAACTGAAGAACACAGAACAGAACACAGTGGTCAAAAATGGATAAAACGGTATCGTTACTAATAACATTTTCATTTAACATTTTATCTTCAAGATGTTTTCGAAGAAGTTGTATAGAAAAATGAGCTAAATAAGAAAGTTTAATGGTTTTTTTTTATTAATCCCCTTATAAGTAAAATGAAAATTCTAAAATCTAAACCGTTGATCAAATCTCTACGAAATCTTTGACAAATTTATTTGAACTTCATTTTAATGAAACTTTGTCTTGAACGATGAATTTCCAAAACATTCATATTCCAAGTTGCAGTGTAAACTACGAAAATGACTTTTAAAAATTAGTGTTTTAAAAAAAAATTCTGATAATTTTTAAATTTTCCAAATACTCCACAAAGTTGTCTGAATGAACAAAATACATGTTTTTGTTGAACATTATAAACATTTAAAATGTAAACTTTTAGAGATATGTTGAGAAAATGAAAGAAAATAAAAGTACTGCTATTTCAGCCCCAGTTTTACGAACGATCGGCAACTTTTGGCAGCTTTCCCCAGCCTCATGTTGTTGTTTGAAATAAGTGGCGAAAAAGCCACATTGCTACCCACAACCAGCTATGGACGAATCGAAGCACAACAAAATATGAAATTTTGCTAAAATATCAAAATTAATAGTAGGTAAATACATAAAACCAATGAACTCCGGGTGAGGTTGATGATTCTTTCTCATGTCAGGTAAAGTGAAAATTTTACTATAGATCATCAGAACTTCTTCGACGTTGATGGTTCGACGTTTCAAAGATTGCATAGTTATCTAAAAGAAAAATTCGCACACAAATATTGGGACGTCTTTCCTTGATAAGCTAATGTGAAGTTCTGCTGAAAAACCACCTACCAAAACCAAAATTGGGACGTGTCCACAGTTCGAGGACATGCCGTAGAACTATTTTTGATACGTCAATTGATCGATCTACACCTCTTCAGAGTGTTCGGTTGATCTTCAACAGGAAAGTACAGACGATTCCAACCCAGACCTTTAATAAGACAGAATTCAGTCGTCTTGTGGCCTTTAATACGATTGCTTAGGTTCGTGATCTTCCTGGCAACCGAAATCTGTAGTTCCGTTTTTTTTTCACGAGCTGCTGAACGGCGATGAATCCATCGGTAGAAAACACGATATTCTCCAAATTGTTCATGCGCGGACCGCGTAAGCTGCATCTAGCCCCTTTCTACCCGCTCTTGCTTCTGTTCAAACGAGAGGTCCTGAAATCTTAGGATCTTGTAAGGCTGGGCCTAAAGATCATCTTCCAAGATCCGACGGCGGTTTTGATCCGGTGTATTAAAATCTATCGCCAATTTAGTGTTACTACGCCAAGAAATTCTCTCAGGGTGCATCTTGATGATCTTCACCATGGTAGGTGTCGCCATTTGGGTACTTCTGATCTCCAGGTATCTTTCAAGTGCGAGCCAAAATAAAAAAAAATACATACACTCATTGGACAACTCACGAAATACGTCTTTCCACCGTTTCACAGCCTGGAACTAGGCAATCAAAGCACGGTTCGAAGACTATTTTTACAAAAAAAAACACTTGATTACAAAATTAACAGAAAAAACCTCTGACATCTTAGACATAATTTTAACAAGGTGACAAGGTGTCATCTAACTCGGTTTTGTATACTTCGTAATAGGCACTCCTAAAGTTTTGTAGCAGTTCAATTGCCGGACCCTGTATATAGATTTTTATCAAATGCTCCTCAGAACAAATTTGAACTCAAATTTGTGAAAAAAAAAACTTTTTGATTCTGATCTACAAACACAATTGTTTCTATGATTTCAAAGTAGTCAATAATTCTTTTGAATTCAGCCACAGTATTTGAAAGACCCAAATACTAGTATTTCACTAGCTACTTGCTAGCATCCTCAGTGTGCTATCGGCTTCTCGTCGATAAACCCACTGAAGATGCTAGCAAGTAGCTAGTGAAATACTAGTATTTGGGTCTTTCAAATACTGTGGCTGAATTCAAAGGAATCATCGAAGATTTTGAAATCATAGTTTCATTCAGCTAAGAGGTTCTTCAAAGCTTTGAATATAAGTGACAATAGTTCCTATTTATTTATAGCTGATTTGATAAAAGTTTTACTAATTAAGTCCATATTCTAAAACTGAGTTTCAGATTTGCCTTCAGAGTCTGAATTCCCAAAAGTAATTGAGAATATCATTTTGAATTTTGATAAAGTATGTACCCAGAATTTGTTTAAAAAAAGTCTCTTTTGGAGATGTACCGAATAATGGTATTCGGTCTCGTCACTTACCCGCAGTTAAGTGGTCGAAATATTCTATTTTTTCCACTTTTCCCTGTTTATTTCTCAGTAAAATAATTACTGCACAGTAGTTTACTGGTTTTGAAATGTTGCTCAAAGCGCCCATTGCTCTGGCCAAGCCATTTCGAGATTGAGTTACCACCACCATTCAGATGCGGTTGAATGACCGGTTTTAATTGAACATCGGACCGATGATCATTGAAAAAGGATTCGAAACAATACGTACAATTCAGTCCAGCTCGTAAAGGGTATACCTATAGCTTCCGGTAGTTTTCCATTGCAAAAGAAAAGAGCTTCATCCCATCTGGTACATTAGATTCAATTGTGTGGCCTGATCAGACTGAGGGCTATAAATGCCAAAGATAATAATAACTCGGATGAAATAAAGTTCAGTTATTATTGCTTTTGTGGTAAGTTTGTTCAATTCAATGAGTTGGGTCATGAAAGTTGAAGAGAATCATTAGCATAGGAGAGTTGGCTGGATCTACCAAATATTCAGGTTTTAAAATAAAAGATAAACATCTCTAATAACGAACTTAGAAACTGTATGTAGTTATTCTTATGAAGCGTGTTCTCTGCTCAGAAAATTTTAATTAATTTCTTAAAAGCCGATTCAAATCCCATCTCCAAGCTGTGATTCCTTTGAACAGCTGGGAAAATTATTAATAAAGATATTGTCAGCCCACTCTCTTCTCCTAAACGGATCGAAAACGTAATGAAAAAAACCCGAACTAAAAAGTGCTTCCCTCTTCGATTCCGATTGCTCACTTTGCTGTAGCTGAGCTGAGGGTTAAAGGAATCATATTCACTTTCCGAATCGAAGCAGCTTAAGCTATTGTATTTAATGGGTAAAAGGAAGCCCAACCGATGATGATGATAAAGCTAACAACCGGAATGGACCATCTTCAGGCAGGATAAGACCACTTGTGCTCCTGTATGCAGTGGTCTATTGTAAAGTTCCTATAACATCTAGCCCAAAGAGTCAGTGATAGAACCAATGATATCGTACTAACGGCAATAAAAAAATAGTCTGAAAAAGAGAGAATCAGAAGAAGGAAGGTACCTACTAAAGACCATTTGGCAAACCGCATGTGCGATTCATTATTTAATTCGAACATTCCTTTCCAGTCGACGACTGGGGAAAGGGTTTTCGGTACTGCCTGTTGAGCAGTGAGTTGAAGAAGGGGGTGTGAATGCTCTCTGGAGCCACAAAAGTGGAATTTTGTAGGGCTGTTCGTTCAACTAACGGTAGATGTAAGAGACGTCGAATGGATAGAATCTGCTTCGGAGAGAAAAAACCTACTACTAGACTAACTAGTGCTTACAGCTAAAAGGTATAATCTAGATTCTATTCTTCAGGAAACGGGTAATCGTTTTGCTGCTGCTGCAGGTACTAGTGTATGGATTATAAGAAAAGGCCAACCGTTCGTCTAGTCTTTCAGTGAATATATTTTACAGAGGGGAAACGAGAGTTAAATGTTTTAATTGATTCATTATAATTTTTCAGCGTTTATTTTGCCAAAAAAAAAACAAACTGAAACCTGTCTTTTCATAGGTTTCATCTCAGAAATATTCCATACAAATCCGATACAATTAACGTTTTTTTTCATTTATAAAATATTGTATTTTGAAATATTGACTTATTTGCTTTTCTACACTGTTTTGTCTTTTTTATGCTTCGAATTGGTTTTGGGTTAGTTCAATATATTTTCGAAGAATTATATTTTGAATTTTCGGAATTTACTAACTTACTTAAATGCTCTCATACAATCTGAACCTTAAAATGTAAATTAAAATAAGTTTTTTTAATTTAATGAATTTATTTTCGGTATCAACTTGTTTTTTTATCCTTAACATTCAAAACATAGATTGTGCTCTAAAATCTTCAAAGTCGGGTTGTTTACCGGCTCCACAATTAATGCTGATTTAACATTATAGTTTAGAATTTTTCCTGTTTTTTTAAAATTATTTCTATTCTTTCTGAAACACAAGTTTTTTAAACACAAATTTAAGTTCAGTTCAAGTTCAATTTTGGTTTTATCATTTATCCAGGCACAAAACTCTGATTGCACGTTCAGAATACTTTACCTCAAGTTTTTCAACTTTTATCCAGAAATAAACGTTATTTTGCATAAGGACTTTTTCTTCTTGTATTCAATTTTTCAACTTTTTTAAAAGTTTATTAAATTTATCCTGTCCTCTTAGACATAACTATTTGGTTTGAATTTTGTAAATTTCAGTTCTATGAATGATTCTAGCCCAGATGTAAGAATTATAAAAATATATTTAAAAAACCAAAACAGGTAGTTAGTTACTTTACTCTCGTTTGGATATTCTTACAAGAATATTAAGTACGGATAATCGAAACCAGAAATTCCAATCTTTAATTTGAGAAGATTCTCAACTTGATGCACTGTAGCCGGAGATGTTTGGATTTTCAAACAAATACTTTTTTCTTTTAGTAAAACTAACTCAAAAACTGTTGTACTCTGATTTTGCCAGTCCTCATTTTAAGATTAGGCGGTTAATTATGAAATAGAAACATGGGTCAGTAATAAAAATTCCATTCGCCCCCATTTTTTTGGTTTAATTTTAATTCAGTTTCAAATTTCAAAATTAGAATTCATTATACTGGTTTTGATCGCTTATTCAAATCATCGTTGAGGCATAAATTTTTGGTTACTAAATGTTTTCATAAATAAAAATAGAGAAGGAGAATTTAAATTAACTATCTATAATCCATTATGAAAACGTGAAACAAATATAATTGAACCATGTTCAGGATTTTGTTCTACAATTAAAAATGTTCTTTATATTCAGAATATTAATAAGGATCAAAATAATCATTACCAACATCGGACGCAAAACTTTCAAGCTCCTCAATTTTTTTTGAGAATTGTTTGTTTGTTGTTCTGTTGCAAGAGTTTTGAAAAATATTGAACAATTCCCGAGCAGACTTTGATGCCCAAATCGATAGCAAAACGGGACCAAATTGAAGCATCGAAACCAAAATGATAGTACGCTTGGTAGTTATTTTCAAGCAATAACAATCTAAGTAATCTTTTTTTTTTTAATATTGAACCTAGACCAAATAAGGTTCGATCAAAAAGGTGAAATGATCAGAATTTTTTTTTGATGAATGATAAGTTTAGTCTGGAATTATATGTCAATAACAAATTTGTTAGTTAACTCTGGTATTATGATATTCGAATAAAGATGGATTAAAAAATAATTGTAATTTTCCTTACGCGGATGTTTAGTTATGCCAAATTTGGTATTGAAAGTTATTTTTGATATCTCGTTCAACCGCTTTTTCCAAGGAATTATTGAGAGCTCGGCGATGCCTAATTTACGTTGTCTTTTGGACCAAAAAGTGACATCATTAAACCCTCAAATCTAATTTTGAATCGTTTACACAGATACACAGAAAAAAGTTTTGACTATTACGTGTCACTGAAACTGCCACCTTTAAAATAATTCAACCTGTAACTAACCAAACCTGTAATTTTAAATTGTTTTCCTTAAAAGTTAACGAAGATTCATTTATTATTACATCAAAGGTCCTGTAAAAATGTTGTACACTTAAAACTAAATGTCACGTAATTTGATTTTCAACCTGTAAAATTACGGTAAATGTCCTGCTCCTTTTTGTTACAGGACATTTGCGTAATTTTACAGGAAATATTTTTTGCTGTGTATCATTAGGTTTTCAGTGAAACCTACAGTTGGTATACTTACACAGCAAAAAAATCAATAAAAGCACTGAATTTGAAGACCCGTGATTTTACATGACTCAGAACACGATTTCTTAATGTAAAGTTCCGTGATTCTTTTTATTTACATCATATGTGATGTAATTTTACAGTTTTGAGCACTGAACTGAAATTATCTGAAAATTACACAAGAGGGAATGTTCAACTACACTCAAAATTACTCATAAACTGAAAGAAGGGTTTTGATAAAACTTGTTAATTTTTTGCATCAGAATCTCGTGAGGCAAATTAACAATGAAACATTGGTGATATATTCATTGATGCTTATTAAAATAACGGTTCAATCAAAAGACTTCGACTTGAATGCAGCGGCACAGAAGGCAAACAGCGGTTTTTTGACAATTCCGTTTTGTTCCGATACTTATTTTCATTTTCGCTTGTATGGAAGCAGATTTATGCTGCATTAAATGATTCGGACGGTAAGTGCTTTTGAAATTTAAAGTAGACCATATTATAATATGAATAATCCAGACAATTGTTTGTCTTTGAGGTTCGACATACATTTTGAGTGCGACAAATTCTTGCTCAGGCTGGTGAGTACTTTCCCGTAAGATTCTCTCCGATGCCATTCGCCGTATGAAGAAGCCTGGCAGTTGTTCGACACCCGGAGCAAGTTCCTGGTGAGGAAAAGAGTTTTACGGACAAACCGATTCTGGGGAAAGCAGGATTAACACAAGTTTCAAACATGGTTTGTAATAATTTGAAGATTTCTTTATTTTCTTTTCTAAATTTGATTGTTCGATTCTTTTGGAAAACATTGACCTTCAGCATCCCAGTTTGTTGCAGGTGGAGGACAAGTTTCCTCCAACGGGAGAGAGCTCTAATTGCAATACATAGGCTGTGTTCACAGTTCCTCCAATCTTTCGAGCCGTGGTTCCTTAGACGTACCCATGTTTCTTTCGGTGATGACCAAGCCGAATAATCGAATCCAGGTCATAAATGGAATCGATAGAGAAATCAACAGCTGATCAAAGTAACCTCAACAAGAACAGCTTTGGAAACGGTTTGGAGGATCACAAAAACCCTGGTAAAATATTGGTTTCGGAAGCGGTTCAAGGATGTGTGTTGCCAATTGTAGTATTTTCAATTGGTGGTGCATTCTGGCTGCTGCTAGTGTTTAAATCAGCTGGTAAGTTTTTATTTCATTGACAATCGTCATTATTACTCACTCAAGTTTTCCATTCCAGTTTTGGTCCAGTCACTGTGGTTTCAGCCGACAACAACGCTGAACATTAGCAGTGAACGACAGCTTAGAAGAATTGCTTCAGGTAAGAAGTATCATAAATTTGTTATACTAGTGGTAAATTGTAAATATTTATTTATAGATTCTCTTCCAACGCCTTGAACATCGTGAAGCTGAGGTTTTGCGTGAAAAATTAAAAAAGAACCATCGAATTGACCGAAAATGTCCCGTATGATGTCCTCGTTAGAAACATTCATCGGATAATGATATCAGCTCTCCTGTGCAAGAAGCTGGAGCTGGATCGTGGATCACCTTGCATCTGCACTCTTGCACGGACACAGGCAAGTATCATGAGGAATTACCGGCAGCTTCCGTCAAGGAAACCGGTTCATAAATTGCTTTTAATGTGCCTCATTTTTCGAAAAATTGATATTACCGTGTGCAACTACCGGATCAGTTTATTAATTTAGAAATCATAAAACGTAGTATTGGTTGGCGAAAGGTACTTGAATTTGAGATGAAAAATAAAGGAAGGGGTTGCTTTTTCGTAATACCTTAAAGTTTTAAAACACTTACTGAGGTGAGGAGTATGAAACATGATCATTGATTGCAGTAAATTTAATAGGCATTGGTGACAAGGTCACCGAAAAATATTCTGTGTTTTTGACAAAAAAAATTCTCGAATTCTGTGATTTGAACCTAAAATTCTGTGATGGTTTTCTGTGACGCTATTTCTATGAAGTTCATTGGAAAATCATGTCAAACATCAACAAATAAGAAATTACTTACATTTTTAATAGAAAAAAAAATCAATGTTCATTTCCTTGTTTTCATATTTTCAAGATTCAGAGTCAGAAATAAAATGTCGAAAGCGATAGAAAATATTTTTAATTTTGGAAATCTGTTCAAATTTTGAAAATCTGTGAATTCTGTGATCTGTGACACAGATTCTGTTACGATATTTTGCTCAAAATTCTGTGATAATACTGATTTTTCTGTGATTTCGGCCACCTTGATTGGTGGTTATAATTAAATGTTTGTTACAAAACCAGATTTCGAGTTTCGGGGTAACTTTGATCACTATGGTTTTTAAGTACCTCAACATCTTCAAAATTATTGTTTTGGTGCCATTTAGCACAGAAAGCATAAATATTATTAACAGTAATTTTTGTTAGGACTAAACTAATTTTTTCTAGGTTTTTTCTTCCAAAACATTTATTTTCAAATGATGGACAATATTGCTGCATACATCTAGGGGTAAAAATATAAAGATTTCTAATTTTTTTGGTCTCAAAAACAAATGAAATTTTGCCTTCATGCAATTCCCTAGGTCTTCGCACTGTTCCCATGTTCTTTTCTTCTTCAAATTTAAACATTTGATAGGGTTTTAGCCATTTTTACAATACGGGCTTTCTCAAGGAAAACCACTTTTTTTTCAATATCAAAAAATGATCACCAAATGACCATACAAATAACACTTAAACTAAACCTTAACAAAGAAAAAAGTTCAACTTTCACATAAAATAACCTATTTGCTCCTAAATACTTAAATCTGATCAGGAGAGATGTTCGTTTGTGAGCTTTTGAAAAGCCAGATATTTTAAGTTTTTAAAATTACATTTTAGGTTATTTCAAAATCCTCTTATACAAACCAAATAAAGCTTATTTGTAACTCAATTTTTGGACTTTCAAAGGTAGAAAACAATTTATAAATTGCGACCCAGAGATGGGTCTTGACTCAAACATTCAGTCAGCGAAACTTTTTTTTTTTTGTAGAGAAATGAATCCAACTTAGATGAAATTTCAGGGACTAGATAAGAGAAAATCGATGTTGAAAAACATGCGAAAAAAAAATTCGCCTTGTCTCCCGGTGAGACTTGAACCCACATCTTGCGCCTCTCCGGGGCCCATGTATTAACATTCTACTACAGGAGACCAACCTGGCGTATGAATATTATACTGGTTGAGTGTCGATGTCTATCGGAATGAAGGGAATAGTTCTCCCATGTGATCATAATAGACCAAGAAAAATGATTATGATCACATGGGCGAACTATTCCCTTCATTCCGATAGACATCGACACTCAACCAGTATAATATTCACACGCCAGGTTGGTCTCGTGTAGTAGAATGTTAATACATGGGCCCCGGAGAGGCGCAAGATGTGGGTTCAAGTCTCACCGGGAGACAAGGCGAATTTTTTTTTCGCATGTTTTTCAACATCGATTTTCTCTTATCTAGTCCCTGAAATTTCATCTAAGTTGGATTTATTTCTCTACAAAAAAAAGTAGAAAACAATTTTCAAAAATTTTAACTTTTCGCTTAGTTAATGATGATTATCTGCAAAAATTTCATGTTGATCAAAGTTACCCCGGTGATCAAAGTTCCCTCCGTTTACGATACTTTTGAAACCTCTAAATTTCAAAAAACCAATCCTGCTTAATTATCAAATTCTAAACATGATCATTCTAACTTTAGTTGCAGTTAATTTTGATACACGGTGCATCAAAAATAAATAAATAAATTGCTATCAAAACTGCCTTAAAACAATTCTTCCTACGGCCATTCTGTAATACGGTTTGCTGAAATAAGAACATCGGTGGTAAATAACATCTTTTAAATTCTCCCTATCCTTTAGATAATCGGTGACCAAGCTTTTCCCCTGAATTGCCTTGTTTTGAAACTAGTGAACAGCAGAAAAGACCCCCGAAAAAATGCAAACATATTTTTATTTCAATGTTCCACAGGCGAATCTCTGGTTCGAAATTTTCAGAAAGAAATTCATTTCTACTGTCTGCTAGCATCAAAATAAGGCCATTTTGCTAAAACTCTTGGTCACCCATGCTCTAAATGATGTCGATGATTCTGAACATTTTGGTAAAAATATGTCACAACTAGAATTAATTTAAGTTAATTAGTGTTGTTTTTCGGTAAGTTAGTTTCAACAATATTTTTTGCAAAAGACACGTTCCACCGTGACGTGAAATCGCTTTTCCGGACTTTTCTGCACTGTTATCATTCTAGAAGTCAACCAATTTACTTGAAAATTAAAAAAATTGTAGCAAACGGTCGCAAATTGAATTTTCTTCAAAATGAATCTAATTTGTTCATTTTAAAATTTAAGTTGTTTCTGTTGTGATTAATTACTTTTGTGACGTGAATTCACGCTAGAATTAACCATTTCGGACTTTAGTACATACATCTTTGGTTTCCTGTTCTCTCTGTGGAAATAGAATATCGGTGTTTTCGAATGAGTTGTAAAGAAAACAATTACCGTAAAACGGGGTAACTTTGATCACCGGGGTAAATTTGATCAACAATAAACTTTTCCGCATTATCATCAATTACTCAGTCTATAGTTCGAATTTTTGAAAACTGTTTTCAACGTTTGAAAGTCTATTAGTTGAGTATCAAATAGGAAAAATTTGGTTTGAATCTGAAATTTTTTTTCAATTAGTAAAAATCTTATTTCAAAATCTTAAAATATCTATTTTTCCAAGGCTCACAAAAAACAGCTCTCCTGATGATACCAAAAACCATTTAGAAGCAAACGAATTGTTTCATGTGTAAGAACAACTTTTTTTCTTTGTACAGTACAGTTTTGGTGCTATTTTGATAGTCATTTAATGATAAATTTTTGATATTCAAAAAATAAGAACATTTCGAAGAATAACCCTTTATTGGACAAATGGATAGGAACCCTATCAAATCGTAAACTTTGAAGAAAAAATGAAAATGGAAATAGTGGAAGGGTCTAGGGGAATGTGTGGAGGTAAAATTTAATTTGTTATTTGAAGCTTAAAACTATTTAGCAATTATTATAATTTTTGCCCCTTAATGTAGGCAGCATATTAGTTATTTTTTCGATAAGAAATGTTTTTTAAATAAATCGTTAAAAATCAAGGTGAAATTGATAAATTAGCATATGTAGATATTATGAAGGTGTTTTGTATCCTTTATGATCAAGAAACTTCGTTAAAACCGTTAGAATAGAGACTGATCAATGTCTTCCCAAAGCATCAAATTCTGAACAGAGACGAAAACGATTTTTAAATCAAATTTAAAGTAGTATAATAAATTTCTGCATCCATATTTTACGTTCATAGGAGTTCAGTACTGGTTTTAAAAATATAAAACATGCCACATTCCCCTTTACAGAAAAAATAATCGAGATATATTGCAAAAAGTGATCAATCTTACCCCGGATTACGGTACCCACAATTTGATGTACAGAGCTTCTCGATTGAGCTACAATGAACGAAGTTATGCTTATTTGAAGTTGTGACGTGAATTCACTCAGTTCAAACAGAACAGGGTAGTTGACTGAATTCACGTCACGAAATATCAAGTTATACTGTGGTTATACTGAACCATTCTTTGGAGTCTTCAAATTTTATGTACACTTTCAAAACGATATTTTGTTGTTCCGACTTTTACAATCATAAATTTTCAGTATCTGCACCTAACTTTTACCTTATTTTGATTGGCACTTGAATAGCAACATATTGAGGGATAATATGTTAAAATCTTTTTGTATTTTTATTTGAAAATAATGAACTTATTAAAAAAAAATCAACTAAATTATGCTCGATTTGTAAAAATCCGACCATCTGGAGGGTCAAAACAGCTTTCAGAGCACATTTTTCATATACAATTTAACAAAAAATCAAATTTTGTGACGTGAATTCACTCATTCGCGCTGTTTTAACTCAGCTGGATTCCAACCGATTTCTATAAATTTTAGAGTTTTAGAATCGTCTTATCATTTTCAAAGAAAATCTCATTTTTTTATTTAAAAAAAAAGTCAGAGTTTTCTTGTAAAATTAAAAACTTCCCTTTTTTGTGACGTGAATTCACTCATTTGCGACTGTTTTTGTTCGCTTTTAAAATCAACTACATTGGATATCACTAATCACTAATCACTAATCGTACTTCCACAGCCAGAACTTATGTCTGAGTCCCAAAGAATAATACAAGCGTGTAAATATTCTTCTTGTCTTTAATCATGTTTTTGATGATTTTAACATAAAAACATTAAAATTATCGAAAACATAATGCGGTTGGGCCTACCATGGAGCAGAGAACGCAGAGACATCCGGAACACAGGAACAGGAAGAAACGTGGACCACCAGTACCATACGTTTCAAATGGGCATTATCGTTGGAAGCATGCTAAGAAAAATGCTCCTTGATGAAGAAACCATGTGTAATTTAAGGAAACTTCGCCAATCACCAGGACCATTCTAGAGGGGCTGGAAATGATTTATTTAGTACACAGAAATCACAAAACTTTAGGAAAGAAACATTTTGAAGAATTCTTAACTTATTTTTTCTGTTTTGGATTTCAGTGTACAATCATATCTGGTCATCGACCAAGGATAAAGCGCCTTTACTCGCTCTTGAAAATAAAAAAAGAGAAATGGAAAATATTAATAGAAGATAAAACCTTCCGAGGTCTGTTTGAGCTCGAAAGGTTTTTTAATTTACCCTTATAATTTAAACAATGATCGATAATATAGTTCATCGTAGGCAATGGCAAAATTAAATCATATTTCGCAATTATGGAAAATTAAATAAATTAATAAATTTATGTTATTATTTGTTTCCAAAAATACTTATCGTGTGTCCGCTTCTTCTTAGGAACAATTCCTCGGTAACTCTCCAGTGAACACGAATTAGAAACCACATTTGCATTGCAAATACACTTTCCCACAAAATCCTTTCTTTTTATGAGCACCACTTTTTCACCTTCGATCTGAACCACTGCATTAAACAAGATTTCGGAGATGTATTTGTTTTTTCCATATTTTACTTCGGTTTGTCCAAACGTACGCGGATAACAAACGTCCTTGTAAGTACACAGTAAATTTTTGCCTCGATTTCCAGCAAAAAAAATTGCTGAAAACGTTCAGCAATCCAAATTTTTGCTGGAAACCAGCAATCGGTTTTCTAATTGCTGGATTTTTCAGCATTCGGTCGTGTTCTAGTCATTTTTGCTGAATAACCAGCAATCGGATTTCAAATTGCTGGACTTTCCAGCAATTGATCTAGTTTGCTGGAAAATCAGCAATCGAGTTGTCAAATTGGAATCTGTTTGTTTTCGTACGCTGAAGCAAGGTGAGACTCTATTTTACGAAATTTGGTTAGATAAATATAAATATTTTTATTTTCCTCTACATTCTAGCAACCAAACATCAAGTCAAGGGTGAGTTTATATTGGATAGGTGATATTCCATGAAAGATACTTATCAAATCTTTTTTTTCAGGTGGCGGACGATCAACACTTTGGCATAAAACTGCCACTCCTGAGCCGGCGTTGGAATAAATAAAAAAAATCATGTTATTGAAAGTAAATAAATCCCTTATTAAAAAATTGGAAAAAAAAATGATTTTATTGCTTATTATATGCACGTCCAGTATTAAATATTTAATTTTGAACTGAAATATAAATTTGTTACTAAATATAGCCCGGTTGTTTTGAAAGAAATGCTGTAAAACCAACTACATTGGATATAAACAAATTATTTTTTCTACAAAATGAAGCCGTGCTTCTGTACATACTAAAAATATTTCCAAAAAAAATCATTCATATATTAAAATTAATGATTTTGTGAAAATTGTCAAAAACACCACTTTTTTCAGCAAACAAAATTATTTTCAAAATCATCTAAAACATGTGTAAAAAAAATTTCTCTTTTTTCCGGTGGTTTTGTGTGATTTGAATTATCAAAATTATAGACAATTTTGAGATTTTTTTGATACGCGAACGGATAAAAATCATGAGCGGTACAAGCGCGTGGAATGTGTCAAATGCTACTAGAAATAAAGTTTAGCGATTTAAACTAGTGCTAAAAATTATTGAATTCTAGCTCTAAGACCTATTGACAAGAAAATGCTACCGGTGAATTATTCCTTCGTGAATGGTAGGTTCAAATCGCAGAATGGCTTGATGGAAATTACTTCCCAGTAATTCGCTACCAATCAGCTGTCATAGAGTAGACTAGATAGGTTCGTCGTATAAATTCTCAGTATCACTACAAGCTTTGCCATGATAGCTCTGTTCACTCTGCCATTCGCCAAATGTAGAACAAGTCTGATTGAATGAGCCGTATAGAGAGCGAGTATAATCCGTCTATTTTGTGCGGTGAGGAAAGAACGCAACCATTCACCCATCCACCCTTTTTTTCCTCTTAGGAGCAAAAGTTGACGTAGAGAGTACACGTCTTATCACCACAGCTCAGATCTTTGATGCCACCGAGGATGACAACGACATCCTCCCACGATTTTTTTTTTTCGGCAGCGGTAAAATTGTGTGGTCTCTCTAGGAGGTTTGGGTTTTTGTAGTGACATTTTTTTCTGCATCTTTTTTTTTAGCTGAGCCTCAGCTCAGCAGCATATGATGGCAAACACCCCGGAATGGGACCGTAAAACCTTTTAGTAGCGCACAACAGTATTTACTACACTTCTTTTACGCGCTCAATCCTCCTAGCTAGCAAAGCACATGGTCCCGGGGACAAGGAGAAAAACCACCAACGGAATAAAAATAAACCAGAACAGTCTGTTAACGTTTTGGAGATAGTTTTCTCCCATCCTCCATTTATAGTACGTTCGTTCATTGATACCATTTTCTATGGCAGATTTTTGTTAGCTTTCCTTTTACTAAGCTATTACTTTTTATGGGGACTAGAGAGAGAAAAACGACAAAAAACGAACCAAAATGACAAAGATATCTGCTCGTTCACAAAAGGCGGAAGTGGATCGAAAAGATTGGACTGATTGGCCTTGTGGTAGATTCTACCCATGGTGGTTTTCCTGGTTTCCGGCTTTACTACGACAACTCCATGAATGGATGGGGATCAATGGGTTGGCGGAAAAGGGAGACTCCGATGTGATGAATGAGATTTCAATTACTGTCACTGCAACAATGATGGTGACACTTTTATGGTATGAGTAAATGTGGATTTATGGGAAATCTTTGCGGAACTTTACGAGGCGGCTTTCTCAGCGGGTAGTTTTGGGATAAAAACTAAACGGATTTGTTAGATGTTTCAACTGCGTTAGAAATAGAAAAAAAGTTTTTAAAATTTTATGTTTTTGAAGTTGAGTCCAAAATTTGATTGGACATTTTATTTTAGAATCTGAAAAGTGTTTCAAATAAGAAATCTTTATTTTACTCACATCAAAATCGAGATATTAGAACCTTATTTATGTTTTGGTCATACCTGTAAATAAAAGGAAAGAAAATTTATCAGTTTTTTTAAATAAACATATTTTTAATAGTTTGCTTGGTTTCATAAAAACGTTGAAGTCGTCCATCAGCGCAGAATTAAATCGATTAATTCCACCTGATTGATTCCTTGAAAGCATCAAGCTTTCCGTGACGAAGCAGTTAAAAGTTATCAGCAATTCGAAACAAAGCCAAAGCCAATCGGTTGAAATCTAAAAGGCAACCCTTTCGATGATTAGTACAGTACTTCTTGTTCTTGTAACGCAAGCTTGAAAGTATAAACCGGACCGGTATCCAGTTGAGTCGAGCCTCGTGCCTCGATGAAAAAAAAACGTGACTAAACGAATGAATGATCAGCGAAGCGAGCAGTTCGAAACATCAAAGGAGCGCAACATCTCGATGAAAATTGAACGCTTCCTCCCTTTTCTCCAACCTCAACACAAAGAGAAACAATTTGATCAGGAAGAAACGAGGAATACCCAACCGGGAAGATCTTCCGCTTCCTTTTCCCCAGACAACCATCCAACCAGCCAGTCAACAAGTCGTGGAAATGGGCTTTGATTTGAATTTGCCATTCTCAAAAGAATGGCAGAAACAATTTACACAATCATCCCCCCATTCTCCCAGCCCAATTTCACGCAATTGTGATAGCTTTGATGAGTGCTCTAGGGCGGGTCATGTTCCAAGCATAAGGTGGAAACTTCCTAATCGAAAAAAATTTTATAGCATACTAAAAATGAAAAAAAGTTTCCCCGTTAGGAAAATGTTCTACAGACTTAAAATATATATATAATATAGAAGTGTTTTTTCATCTGTCTGTCTGTAAGCTTTCTGAAAATTCACAAACTGCTGGTCCGATCGTCGAGAAATTTGGTATATGAGGTTTCGAAACCGAAAATGGTTTCTCTAATAGTTTTAGAATCCTCCGGCTTTTAGGAAGGGGCTCCCTTACAAATTAATTTTATCAGAATAGGCTCGATTGAGGGTCATTTTTGAATTTCTCAAAACCTGGGGTCACAAATTCATCCATGATTTTGGCAGAATTTTTAAGTGACGTTTACATGAGTAAATTTGAACTTTTAGGTTTGTATGGGAAAATTCAATATTTTGTACTGAAAAATCAGCATTATTTTTGTTTCTTCAGTTGAACCGAGCCTGCTAATGGTTTTTGTGCCAATTTTTTAATTCTCTTAAGGAAATTTTCCGCTGAACAACTTTGTCGAAGACCGTAACTTCGTGTCTAAAAAGTTAGAAAAAAAAGTTATTTGCTGTTTAACAGGGGTATGTCTTTTGGCAATGATAAACAATAAATTCAATTGACACCAGTGCTGGGTGCGAAGCGAGGTATTGCATGAATAATTTTTATGCCATACTTCGAAGGGAGCAAGCAGTGGTGTCAATTGAATTTATTGTTCTTCAATGTCAAAAGACACATCCCTGTTAAACAGCTAATAACTTTTTTTCTAATAATATACGAAGTTACGGTCTTCCACAAAATTGTTCAGCGGAAAGTTTCCTTTAGAGAATTTAAAAATTGGCACCAAAACCATGAGCAGGCTCGGTTCCACTGAAGAAAAAAAATAATGTTGATTTTTCAGTACAAAATATTGAATCATCCCATACAAACCTAAAAGATCGAAATTACTCATGTAAACGTTACTTAAAAATTCTGCAAAAAATCATGGATGAATTTGCAGTAAAAACGATGCTTTTTAGGCCCAGGGTTTGAAAAATTCAAATATAACCCCAAATCGACTCAGTCTAATGGCACAAACCATAAAAATTTTAAACAATTTCCAACAAACTTTTCAACAAAAGAAATTTTATACCACGATATGATTCATTTTATTGTTGAACATGTTTTCTTTTTTCAATAATTAGATAGAATTTAAACATCAATGCTTCAAATGGGCGATCCAAAACTGAAAACTCAGAACCAAATTCGTTATTTGAAATTTAAAATGAAATTCAGTTACACAAGTCGGATTGAACAAAAAAAAATGAATGATTGATCCACATTGAAAACCAAAACTTCAAAATTTTTATTACAAATTAATGATTGGGGAGATCTTGACTCATATTTGAAATTCTGATCTGGAATACAGATTCAGAAATCGTATTGAAATCCGGGAACAGATTCGAAATTCAAATTTTGAATGCATGTTCAATATCAATATGCAAAATTCAAGTTCAGATTCAGCTCGTGAATAAGTTTGACATTCAAGATAAAAATATCCAAATTATTATTCTGTTTCGAAATCCAAATCGCAAATGACTGCAGACTTATCATATTGATAGCTAATTCAATTTACAACTTGGGGTGGTCGTTTAGCTTACCATCTTATATGTCTGGTTTATAAGCCAGAGGTTCAGGGATTGATTCCCTCAACTCTTAAATCTAGCTTAACGAAACTTTTTGAGTCTTCGATCGTAAAATGTACACAAATATAACGAAATGAAACAATGTAACAAAAATACGAAAATTGTAATCCCTTCGGAGTATAAAAAAGATCGCAGATACGAACTAGTCAAAGGCTGAAAGTCTCTAGAAGAAAGACAGAAAAATTACTACTTTCAGATGAAAATGACACATATAAAGAACGATTTGAGTTAATTTTGGCAGTTTTGTCGTATGAAAACCCCTGATTTTGATATTAAAAAAAACATCAAAATGAAAAACATTTGCTGATAAAATAAACATGTAATCTTCACGTGACAAATTATGCAGGAAATTCGATATTTTGTCGGTATATTGTTTAACATTTTGAATATTGCAGTTAATAAAAATAAAAAAAAAAAATAAAAAATACTTAAAAATAAAAAACTAAAAAATTAAAAAAAATTAAAAAAAGAAACATGCAATCTTCACATGACAAATTATGCAGGGAATTCCATATTTTGTCTGTATATTTCTGGACATTTTGGATATTGCAGCTAAATCAAAAGTCAAATTGAAAATTAAATCCGAAATCTTAAATAAGGATTGGATTTGCAAGAACCGCTGAAAATTGATCTCTCACTATCACTTTTAAAAACTTGATATATTTTCATGGATGGTTGACATCTTTGAATATGGTGAAGAGTTTGGTAGATTAAGCCTATTTAAATTGAGCATAGAATAAGTTTTTTTTAATTGAAGGCTTCTTAAATTATCGTTCTATGCTCTAATCAATTAATCTTAATCGACCAGACTCTTGAGCAAATATTCAAAATTTTAAAATCAATGAAAACTTATTCTCTATTTTGTTTCTTAAGGCTTCATTCTGCAAATTAGACTTACTATTATTATGATTTTAAATCTGCTTCATTTAATATTGGAACAAATTCTTTTGCTCATTGTGGCGCTCCTAGTGGACGGATTTGGAAACTTTTTTCACCCACGTGTCGGGAAATTCATTACCTTTCACCATGTATTTATGTCATAACACCAAACGATAGCATTTTGTAAACAACCGCCATGGAAGCCGAACGGAGAGATCAAATTGTGCACAGTTTTCTTGAAAATCCATTGTTGTCGGCATCGAAGCTAGCTAAACAGCTTAAAATGCCCAGAAATACCGTATGGCGTGTTATCAAGCAGTACAAGGAAACATTGACGACGGCTCGGAAGCCGTATTCGAAGCGTCGGAGTGGAACTGTCGACCGGAAACTGCGTGGGAAAGTCATCAAGGCCGTCAAGAGGAATCCCAATCTTTCAGACCGCGATTTGGCCAATAAGTTCCAGGCCGCTCATAGTACGGTGCGACGAATTCGTCTCCGGGAAGGAATAAGGTCATTCCGAGCCAGCAAACAGCCAAATCGGACGCTTAAGCAGAACAATGTGGCCAGAATCCGTGCTCGAAAGCTGTACGACCAAGTGCTGACCAAGTTCGACGGATGTAAAGTCTGCTTCATTTAATATTGGAACACAAACAATTGCGTGTAGTTCAGTCATTTATTAACGAATTCATAATTTGTTTTTCATACAAATGTAGCATTTTCTTTACTCTTTCATAAAAAAAAAATTAAAAAAATTATTCATTGCTGTTTCGAAGAAATTCTCGTACTCGTACTCGTAAGAAAACTGTGCACAATTTGATCTCTCCGTTCGGCTTCCATGGCGGTTGTTTACAAAATGCTATCGTTTGGTGTTATGACATAAATACATGGTGAAAGGTAATGAATTTCCCGACACGTGGGTGAAAAAATTTTCCAAATCCGTCCACTAGAAGCGCCACAATGAGCAAAAGAATTTGTTCCAATATTAAATGAAGCAGACTTTAGTGCGTATTTTCAAAAGTTGCGTTTTAAACTAGAAACTACCAATGTAATAATCCAAAAATTAAAAAAAAATTCAATCGATTTTTTTATTCAAACATTTTTTAAGCAAAAATAGCTATCATACAAAAAATCGACTTAAAAAAATGAGTCGGCATTTAGATTAGGGTTGCCATCCGTCCCGGAAAAGCGAGCCATGTCCCACTTTTTTGCTGGATGTCCCCCTGTCTCGCTTTTTCCTCAAAATGTCCCGCTTTTTTTTTTCTTGGAAAACTTTTACAAAGTTCACTGACTTATACAGCAAAAAAAGTTTTGCTCAAATTTCAATTCATTGGTACAACAAGGAAAATCTTTAAAATACTCTAAACAAGCCAATTTTTCATCTATATATGTATATAAAAAGTAATTTCCGTTTGTTCGTTTGTATGTTTGTCTTCAATAGGCTCAGCTGCCTTAGGAGCTAGAGAGCTGAAATTTGGCATGCGTGCTCATTAGGACCAGGAATGATGAAAAATGTTTTTAGATTTTCGGATGACCCCTTTTGAAGGGGGTCGTCCATACAACAACGGTTTTATTCCCACGAACCAAAAGTCATGGCACCCATTTTTTGAACCGACTTTCGTTTCTGTTTGTTTCTTTGGCGGGATTATTTTCACCATCACTATGGGCAGGCTATTAGAAACGACCATCCAGAGCTCACATGTACTGGATAGCAAATCGAAGCTTGCTGAGCATTAAAAATTTGAAAGTGAAAATTTTGGCGGGTGTTTTTTGTACCTTCTACTGTTCAAAGCACGTGCTACCGGTACGAAATATTTGGATACAATTATAAGCCAACATTTTGAGATTCATTCATTAGCCTTTATCGGGTGCGGTCGTGTTTCTCTCGCTAAGCCGAGTTCGTGAAATTTGCGCGGGGAAAGTGTCTAAAATCTCTCTTATGAACCGGAATTCTACGGAAAGGATTTGAAATTGTGTAATTGTGAAAGCGATGTAAGAATAAAGTGACAAAGTTGGTGTTTTTGTCCACAATTAAATCTGTAAGAATAGATTCCGTTGAAGCAAAGGAGCCTCCAAAAAGCTCAGGTGTTGATACGTGTGGGGTAGTTTTTGAATCACAAAAAGTGATGGTGGTTTTGAAGTGTGATGCGATATATTTGCCTGCCAGGCAATGGCTTCAATTTTAATACTTCTTTGAGTGTCGTCAGTTGACTTGGCATAAAAAATGGTAGATGTGAAATGTGTCTAGTGAAAAATTAGAAGTGCAAAAGAAGTAAGGGCCGGCATCATTTAGTTTTCCATTCCGCGACGTGTTCATTCATGAGCATGAGAATCTACCGGCTTGCTGCGATTGATCGCGATGAATTTGGGTTCCAACTAATTGATGTGACCGGTATGGCAATAAAGAAAGAGCAGTATATCGATTGATTAATGCGTGGGCGAGCACTGGCCATCTCAAACTGAGAAATCAAATGAAGGATGATGATTTACCTTGGTTTGTCGATGAAGTATAAAGTTTGAATTGTGTGCTACGTGGGAGTTTGCTACGGGAAATAAATTAATAATGAGTGGTTATGAAACCCGGTTGCGGTGATAGGAGAAATTACCAGTTCATTTCCCCAGAAGCAGAGTAGGCGCTTGCGGAAAGGAATCCGGCGAGGAAATTCCATGCTGCTATTTAACTATCTCTCTTTTACCCTGCTTTAGTAATATGAATCAGGTTATTGACTCACAAAGAATGGGATACATGTATACGTTCCCACAGGTGCAAGTGGGATGCAGATACCATAGATAAGATCCTATATGAAGTTTATTTCTCCTCTCTCTTTCCTTTAATCACTTGATGGTGGCTCGTAGTTTTCGCTAATAGAAAAATTCATTCAAATCAAGTAGGCGACGGTTATACCTCATTCGGGTCCGCATGTTGTTCGGGTGACCGAAGACACGATTCAAATCTATTCATAAAATAGCTAATGGCTCTACTACGGTACGGTAAACGCATGTTAATCCATTCGCCATATTTTCCCTCATATGCGGGAAAAATGAAATGAAATAATTCAAGATTGGGAAACAGTGTGGCTAAGAATCTATTCAAAATTTTTGGTATTTCATCTAATGACTATTTTTTTGTCTAGATTTTAAAAACGAGAATCCATTAATTGATTTTTGAAAATGATTAAAGCCAATAAAAATTTGACAAGTGCAAATTTTTAGAACCATGCCAATAATCATTTTTCTTCAGTATGCTCAACTTAAGGACTCATTACAATCCAAATTTCTGCTACAACAATCATATTTTTATAAAACTTAATTCAAATACTTTTCACCCAATTGCTAGATAAAAAAATATCCCGGCTTATAATATTTTTTACAAGTCTAAACTGAGCGTTTCTAGATGCAGCGGCGAGTTACGGGTCGGTGGAACAACATGCGACTCGTCGCAGGTTACAAAACGATTCAACCGTTACCTAGTATGGAATATGTTGTAGTTAATTTTTCATGATGAAATATGGTGAGTTATTCAATTTTAAGCTATCGACTTAGACATTGCCGTAAATATGCACTTCAGCACCGGATTCTATTTAGTCATAAATATTCATTCATTTTCAGATATTCATGGAATGTATAGTTCCAGTTATTATTACTGCAGTTTCAGTAAAAATTGTGCAGATTCTCTTTCCTCGAGTCTCACTGTTTACTTTTTTTATTTATATCACAATTAACTTCTGAATTCCTTGTAATTAAATTGATTATTTCCTAAAGCATGTACATCGCCAACATAATGTAAACATTTATTATAACATTTTTTTTATTCATTTACTTTGACAATATAACTTCCCTGAATTATTATTTGTAGGGCGTGGTCACTGTTCTTATTTTTTTGTACTTAAACTGAATTTATCATTTTCGATATTTTGTTCAAATATTTTGCTTCGCAATTTTTTAATAGTATAAAATTTTGTTATTTTAGATCAGATGGAAATAAGTATGGTTATGATACTGAATAAGGTCGGTTACAGCAAAGGTAAGCTTAGAGTATTTTGAGGTAAGATGGGTATAAAGGTAAGGTTATTCTGTTGTATAAATATTCCATTTGTTGACTATATTATATAAGAACGTCCAATCAGTTGCCAGCTGGGCAGGTATCTACACGCATGCGGAATACCTGTCAAAGATTTATAACACTGAAAATGTTATGAATTTTATACGGTTGCGAAACTGTTTGCTTGTTCTACAAATAAGACATACACATACACGAAATACATTCATTACATGACAGTTTAAACGAAGCCATGGTGTCGGGTATGTGGTATTTTGCATTGGAGATTGGCCGAACTAATAATCTAAAGAATGCAATTTAGCGCATACGTTGGCGAAACTGCGGTGAATCCGTGCACCCATGGTGGATTATCTACATACATACATACATACAATTATAAGCCAACATTTTGATTGAAAAATACAACTAGCCTGTAAGGAATATATTGACTAGAATAGTAGTGGCTTTCAAAGTGCTCTTTACCGCTGCTGGGGGGCTTTAAGGGTCCACCATTTTTATATTTTTGGAACTCCTCATAGAGAAAGAATTTTTTTTTAGATATAAAGTTATAAGTTCAAGGCTGCGATTTTAACGCTTCAATTGGAATTTTGATGGAGGATTAGAAAATTGATAAGATAATAAAATTTGAGGTTTGAGTTTTATTTTATACAATTCGATTTTACTGACCAATTTCTAACTTTTGAGTGATCATTGATGACCAATGTGGTCGATTCTGGGATGTTTGTGCCCATGAAAAAAAAACAGAACTCATAAAAAACCTTTTTCATAATATAAAAATGGTGTTTTCGAGATGATTTGTTTTCGATATCTTCAAAAAACTATTAGTAGAACTTCCAACATTTAAGAAAAACTAATAATAAAACAGTGCGAGATTGAAAAGCGAAAAAAAATACACACATGCAATTGAACACATGCAAAGTGAGTTTCCATCATGCTCAACAAAATCATCCATATTTGAAAGTGGGATAATCTTCAACAGATATTTTCATTAGATAAGGGATGGAAAAGATAAAAAAGCAGTTTAATCTTATGAAGATAAAACTATTAGGCCACATCTATTCAAGCTTCCCAAGAAATTATGTTTGTAAAAAAATGAGGTATCAAATTCAAACTAAGGGGCCGGCTAAAGGGGTCCTCTATATAAAATTTTCAATATCTTAGTCATCTTGCCGTTTTTATACATCGGATTGGGTTGAAAATAGGCACAAAGGAGTTATTTGGGACAAACAATTGAATTCACTTATCCGATCAATCGATTTCAGGTATTGAATTCAGCATAAGGAGCCGGCAATGGGGTCGTCCATATTAACCTATCAATATTTTTTAAATATCGTCGTTATTATGCATCGGATTGGGATGAAAATTTGCAAACGGTAGTTTTCAGAGACGGACAATCGACTTCAGATATCAAAGATTGTATAAGAGGCCACCAAAAGGAGTTTAACTTTTTGTCAATAATTACGTTGTTATGCGACAATCGACTCGAAATTTTTACACGTTTTTTTTTCGGCACGGACAATCAATTTCTGATTTCAAATGAAGTAGCAGACAACAGAAGAGGTGTTCGTCAAATATTTTTGCAATTATTACTTTACAATTAATTCGAAAGTGCATCTGGAAAATATTTGGCTTTTGACTTTCATACAAACTGTTCGTGACATATTCCAAGTTGAAAGCGAAACGGAGTTCGTATGGGATCAGCTAGTAGTTTATATAGGACAATACTGAATAACTCTAAAGTTACAGTAAGATTCTGATTCAGTTAAGCGTCCTTAGACTACGTTCAACTTTTCAATGTAAATAACTTTGGTATGGAGAAAATATTGTTTGAGCTGCTTCCAAATGATTACACTAGGGAACAGCATGTTTGGTGCTTATTTTTTAATAATTGTTATTAGATTATTTTGGCGTCCTGAATTCGAATCATTTTTCCGATTTAGTCAATTAGCTCTTGTTTTAGTGGTATGGCGTGTGGAAATTTTGAATTTTTCTAATTTTGGAAAAAATCGATCATTGATAACTTAAAAAAAAAAACACTGATTTTTAATCTATTTATTATTCTCTTGGATATCTTGGATTCAGATTTTGTCTAAATATTCTAGATTCAGAGAAATATCAACTATTTATGATACTGTTAAAAAAGTCTTTGAATATTTTATAACAATGATTTTAACTTAATTAAGAATTTTGTAGAAGACTGCAAAACAGTTGCAAACTTCTGATTTAAGAAATATCAAAGATTTAATTCTTCTTCTATAACTTTTTTTTCAGAAGTTAAAATGACAAGCGATCTTCGGGATATCTAATCATCGAATTCAAACCTTTAATTTTCAAATCTTTATATTGTTCTACAGTTTTGCCAGGAATTGATCAAATGAGTTTTTACCTATTTTCCAAAATTATCTTAAAAACAAAAGCTGTAAGAAAAAAACTAATTGCATATTTGGAATCAGCGTCCTGAATAAGTCTTAATTAGCTCTTAAGTTCTTAGTCACTCAGATAAACGAAAATTTTGTTCCCCCGTGTAATAAATTTTTGACGGAATCTTAGTAAAAATGTCTTTTATCTTACACAGCCATTTTCGATTCAATTGTCCTTGTCATTGTATACTTTAATAATGTTTTCTTGAGTTTTCAAATTTTTAAAACAAATGATGAAATGAATTATATTTTAATTAATTATTACAAAAAAAAAATTTTACGCAGTATCAAATTGAAATTTTATCTAAAAAATAACGTGTTAATTCACGAGAATCGTGGAAAATTACCATGCTCATGGCAAAAAACCGTGTAAATAAATAGAAGCCATGCAAGCAAAATCTGACAAAATAAATCTGCGTAAAAATACCTTATTTTACTTTCTATGAACAACTTTGGCTGATGGTATACGTATAAGTTTGGCTATACAGTAAAGCTTTTTTCCAAGAGTTTCCTTAATGTCCTGCTTTTATCGAATGTGTCCCTCTTTTTTTCCTGAAATGTCCCGCTTTTTTCTGAAAATATCTGGTAAGCCTGATTTAGATAGATAAAATCGAATGAAATCGGAAAATCACTTTCTTTTTCTTGTAATTTCGACAGAATGTTCGACTGAATATTTGTTCCACAGAATAGTTGAAAAGATCAATATTCGGTATTTGACCGTGCTGGCCGAATATCACTATTAGGTACCCAATAATTAACAACAAACTTCTTTCCAAGCCTATTTTAGTTTCAAATTGCAAAAAAAAATCCGTCCATACAACTTCCATAAAAAATTGAAAAAATGTGACAGAAAATCATTCTTCGTACTTACGTTTTTGTGCATTTCCGTTTCGTTTTGCATGCACTTTTAAACTACATCTGCTTCAAGTAGAGATTTGATGCATCCAGGCGCGGTCCTATGGGGGGGGGGGGGGTGATCGGGGTGATCACCCCCCCCCCAAGCGGCAAAAAACCGTTACGAAATACTCGCAAACGCTGGATTTTGTATCAAAACTATAAACTTTTCATAGTAGGTGTACTTCCGAATTCTCAAATTTTTCCACTTCGTGGGGGTGTTTTTTCAATAAAAGAATTTATTATTCATTTAATAGCTTAAAACTGAAAAAAGTCGGTTCGCCAAACTAAAACAGCTGTAACTGAATTGCACCGAACTGGACCGAATTTCATCAAATAACTTTTGTTGAGGTACAGCGTTGAATTAGAATTTGCTGACCATATACGCTACCGGCCAAAAGTTTGGGATCACCCCCTCAAAAACAAGAAAATTTGTTTGATTATATTTCAGTCAACTGATGACATATTGCATTTCTTTTGAGCTCATTCTATGTTCGAAAATCAAAACAATTTTCGTATGTTTTGGCAAAATGTATATTTTAACTTAATATGACTTAAACTTAGCGTAAAGTTGGAAAATTTCCAAAAAATCGCACTTTATATTTCAACCCGATCAGGGTAGGGTGGACCGAATTTAAAAATTCGAGTTGCATTTTAATCTTTTTTCATAAATGTCAAAATACATTTTTTTAAATTTTGTGCTAAAAAATTTGCATAGTGCTTTAAACAAATAAAATAGCTACTTAAGTTATCGATCAAAAGTTTGGGCTCACCTCCAATATGATGTATCGGCAAAAAGTTTGGGATCATGTGAAACATGCAATTTAATTTCTTGCGTATCTCTGTCATCAAACAAGGTATCGCTTATCTGATAAGTTATATTTAATGCTCATGAGTTGTTTTCGCTTTTTGGATATTTAGTAAAAATGTTATTTCATACTATCTTCGTTAAAATTTTAGCCATAATTTGATTATTTTTTTTTTTGATAATGTCCACCGGTATATTCAATAAATACCTGCAAACTTGTTTCGATTCTTTTTAAAAGAAAAAAAGACTTGAGCCTTTAACTGTTAAAACCTTTGGGGCTGTCCAGATACCACGTTGACAGAAAAATGAGATTTTTACCCCCTTCTCCCTCTCCGTTCAAACGTGTGGACATTTGGCAATCCCCACCACCCTCCTCCAGTATTCACCTGGACAGATTCGATTTTTGTTGCCTACAACATTTTCATTTCTTGGTTTAATTTGTATTGCAATTTCCAATTTACAGAATACATCTCAATTAGAGATTCTTAAACGCCCATATTGTTCTCTGAATTGAAGATATCGTAACTGTCTAGACAATTTGAATTGAAAAGTAGCATTCAATTTTCAGAATATTTTTTTTTAAAATATTTTCTTGTTCTGGAAAGTTTTTGAAAAAAATGAGATTTGATAGTATTCGCCTCAACGTAGCAAAAATGATCGATTTTGATTTATTGATATAAAACAGTTTTTCATAATTCAAACTATTTTCAGATATTAAGAATTTTAATCTACATACTTTTACGTTTGAAAAAATAAAAATAAAAATTTTAGAGAAATAAATGGAAAATTGCCAAACACATCAAATTAAAAATGTGTTTTCTCTAAATAAGTTTCTATTTTTTAAAGTAAATCACTTATTTTTCTTCCCAAGGCTTATTTACTGTGATATTTTACGTCTTTCATTAGCTTTTATGCTTTTATACCCCTTTGGCTTGAAGGGCCTCTTTCAATTTGAGCCGTTATCACAATTAAACCATTTGAATAATGATCAATAGTTTTTATAAAAAAATCTATTATTTATTTTCAAACTTTCAAAATTAAGTTAATTAAGTAAGAAATGGTTACGATATAATTTTTTTGAGACCACATTATGATTAAAATTATTAAAAAACATCAATTATGGGGATTTTATGGTAAAAAATAAATTACATTAAATACATGTGAAACTTAGATTATTGGTTGAAACTTGATATCAGTTATGCTTCAAATTCTATACAAATCACGAAAAAAAGTGTTTTTCACCTGCTTTGATTAGTACTTTTGCTTTGCAGTTCTATCATCACTTTAAAATATTACTCACAGTGGTATTTTTTTTTTTGCAGAATATTCGGTGATGCAGACAGTACTTTTGAACACATTTAAAGCTTATTGAGAATTTTTCATGTTCAGAATATTCGTTTCCCCGAATACTTGAAAAGGGCCAATAGTTGGTATTCGGCCGTTCGCACTATTCGATACATCTCTAATGATATCCATTCAATTTTCGAAAAATACTGAAAACACTAATTCTAAAACTACAGGTGAAGGACAAAATCTGAAATCGAGTTCAGAAATTAATTTCCAGAATCAATTTTTTAAACACAGGCTCCAAAAACTTACCTCTGTTTTAATTTTTACCAGATGATAAAACTATTCCGTAATTTCCGACTATTTTCTCGGGAACAAGACAATCGCTCAGGTTGAACATTTGAAAGACATTTTTTCTAATTTTTTACCAACAAGGCTGGATTTCAGGATTCACACCAATTATATCGCAGTTACTGTTTTTAGCTCATCTACACAATAATATTTAAAATTTGAAGTAGAAATCCAGCTTCATGATTTAGGTTAAAAAATCCACGCTGAATGTAAAAGTTTGGTTATTTCAATGGCAATTGATTATGGATTATCACTGCAATTTTGAAATAGTTTTAACATTCAGAAATTGACTCTTTATGCAATATGTTTTTATTTAATTCAATCATTATAGAAAAAAATTTAAAATATTGAGAACATGAAGAAAAAAATCGACTTTTCACTTTTTTCATAAATAATTCGTTACAAATTAGTTACTTTTTCTTTGGATTCAGTTCCAATAAAGCTCATAACATATCTACTAGACTTTTATAAGAGCTTGACACTCAAGAAAAAACAAATGAAAATGAAGTTTCAAAAGCTTCATACCTAAAAATATAATTTTGATTAGAGATGTACCGAATATTCGGTCGGCCGAATATTCGGCGCCGAATATCGCCGAAAAACCGTTAAGCCGAATATTCGGCTCACCGAATAGTTGAGCTAAGTATTCGGCCGAATAGGCCGAATAGGCCGAATAGGCCGAATATCTACTACAGACTTGTAATTCTTTCAAATAATTTTTAAAAATTTATAAAATATCCAAAAGTTATGTTGTAAAAGCTACACAATCATAAAAAACTTATGGTTTCAGTAAAACATCTAACGTGTATCCGCGTATATTTCACTGTAGATCATACAGGAGAATGCTGAACGGTATCGCTTTATACTTTGATTAAAGTTTATTCCAGATTTTCTGGATATATTCTGGCTTGCCCATAAATCCAGTAAAGAATCCAGATAAGTCAAATTTGGACGGGATATCCAGATATTGTTTAATACTTACCAAGATTTGCTCGGGTTTATTCAGATTGTTTGCTAAATCAAATAACAAACTCTTTAAAATTATTTAGATTTTGTGTTCAATTTTTCAAAAATTTCAAAATTCAAACATAAATTTTACCCTTTTTAATTTTAATTTTTACTACAATCGTTCTGGTTGCTTGACCGTCTGGATACGTGTAGTTGAAAGTATGGTATGCTTAAGGTTAAAGATAACCTATCTTTTCAGCAACTATTTCAAAGATATTTTGCTCAAAATTCGACCTTCATCTAAGTAAATCAATATCAGAGAAACCATTTCAAATAGCTTGACTCCTGTTTTGACATTTTTTATCCCAGATTTCACAGGAACGCAATCGCTTTGGTGATAAACGCCCTCAAAGCGACTAGTCATCGGATGTCTTTTCAGTTATTGGTGACATTTAAAAATCAGAAAGACCCCCACTTAAAAATATCTCGTAATACATCATCCGATAATATCATCTGGTTGAAAATAATCGACTAAAAACATGAGGGGCATCAATATGGAAGAAATAGAAAGTATTGAAATAATCGCTTAAGGTTTTCTAATTGAAAACTCAATAGAATATTCGACCGAATATTCGGCCGAATATTCGGCCGAATATTCGTTTGGCCGAATAGTTGAAAAGGTCAATATTCGGTATTCGGCCGTTCGCCGAATACCACTATTCGGTACATCTCTAATTTTGATTATCTTATTTTAGAATTAAATTTATATTTTTAAATTGAAGAGTTTTAATAAGAATTTATAATAAATCAATACTTTCGAACAACGATTCAGCAAAATATTTCATAAAAATAATGGAATATTCAGTTTTTAATTCATAGCAATTATTAAAAAACACTTTTTTCAAATAATTGTTTTGGAATCATTGCAAAATGAGAATCATTAAAATTTTTGGTGAGTGTCTTACCCGGATATGAAGATTCCGATTAAAATATTGTGGATTACTTGAAGATTTTTTTTTTACAATTTCTTCCAAGACAATGTGTGTTTAATTTTCATTTGTGAAATGACGTTTATATCGTTAAATTATTTAAAGAATTTTTAAAGTTATAATTTTTTAACTGCAAAATGTTTAATTACGAAAATTATCTTTTTTTCAACACTTTTTTATGGTGAACATCTATGATTCGCAGATTGTTTTATAAAAAGATATCGAAATAAGTATAATGAGGAAATTTGTAAATAGTTTTCACTATTTTTCTTTAATTTCAAATTTTTCAAATTTCAAACCTACAAGTATACAAACCTACTAAATACAAGACTTATTTGCAACTGCAAACACTTCCCCCCCCCCTTCCTCCATGCACCACTATGTTTCTCAAAATTAACCTTTTTTCCGCCAGATATTTACGATCCTTCTTATTGACTGATTTTTGAAAATTTGGAAAATCACCCCCCCCAAGAGCCAACTCTAGGACCGCCCCTGGATGCATCTTGAATGACAAAATATGAATACGTGGTGCCACGAAATTATGTCTTCGGGTCTGAACTTCAATTTTAACATCTTGAAACCAAAATTACAGGAAATCAATAAGCTCTAATCAGATCAACGAGTTTGTATAACTAATATTTTTTTAAATTATAAAACGGAACATAAGTATTTGAATTATCACACGAAGCAGTCAAAAGTTATAAATTAAAAGTTTTTTTAACTCAATTTTCTCATTTTTGTCGTTATATTCGGAAAAAAGCAGTTAAGAAGATAAACTTCTAACTTATTCAAACATGTTATGCTGCTGCTAAATTACACTGCAGATACTCGTTTGGTGGCTCCAGAGAGCTCCACGTACGATGCCGGGATGGCACTTGACAATTTTACCACACGAAATACCATGCAAAACGCGTAACAACAACAAACTGCAGTCAGCAACGAACCGCTAAGCTTCAAAAGTGCCTTCACTCGCTAGATGTGTATAACAGCAGCAGCAGCAGCAGTAAAACTGTCCCGGTTTCGAAAATGTTTCGCACATTTCAGAACCAAACCCACGGCCAAAGAAGGATCCAATTTTCCGGTGCAATGCAAGAAAGATGAAGCCCTAGCGCCAAACGGAACCAAACCAAACCGCAAACGTCGAGGATTTGTCCTAGGACTTTTTCGCTTCAGCTGCTGCTCCTGAGCTGATGCTGCTCGATCTCGACCTAACCTCAAAAGCTACAACTCCGTTTTTGTCGGAAGCGAATTTCCTGGGAATGTTTGTCTTGGGGGTTACAAAAGTAGAAGTTGACCCCTAAGCTTAATATCGTTTCTTATACCGAACCAACTATTTTCAGTTTGTGTCATTGAGATGCGTTAAATCTCCACCGGGAGCCGAGATAGTTTGGGCGAGAATGAAAAACTTAGTAGAAATGCACAAAAATGCAGCAAGGCAGGAAGGTTCATTGCCACAACAAGCTAGAAACGGCTGTGACTTATACACGACCGAAAAATGTGGAAAAAATGTCAGTCTACTTTTTCTGATTTCTTTTCGGTTCTCTAGACGGAATTGTAAACTTAGTTATCACCCTTCTCCAGAGAATCTGTACAAAAAAAAAAAAAAAAATGTGTTTTATAAGTCGATAGCCAGCCAAAAAAAAGTTACACTCGAGATTTCTCAAAGCTTCCTTAAGCTTTTAAGAAGTTAAATATAAAAATGAATCTAAAATTCATTAACAGAACAATTCTGTTGAAATTCGATATCCGACTCTCGCAAATTTCCTGTCCTAATTAATTTATTTATTTTTCTCCTCACAGCTATGATTCCCGTTTAATAATTTCCAAACGATCCAAGATTGATTTCCGGTGATTATATTCGTAACAAATTGTTGTGCCCAGAATACAACAAACACGAACCAACTTCCAGTAAGCCGCTTGCTCCATTAAGCTTGCTTTGTATCGATTCCAAAGAGCCATTCGGATCCTGAAGCTTGTAATCCGTCGACTTTGCCATCCCGAGAACAGAAATTAATTGCTCCAGAAAGATTTTCCCCTGCGTCCTCTTCCCCAATCTGAAAAGTTCAATTTTTCATCCGCACGGAGAAATTCGAAACGAGCAATGATTGATGGAATCCGTACCGAGAAATGCCCTCCCAAGCAGATTGTACCGTCTTCGTCGTTTTGGAATAAGAACTTTCAAGTTGTCCAACCAACTTCCAGCTTCGTTCGGACAATTCCGATCACTGTCATCTGGATGAATAGTTTTTATGTTCGCTTTTGAAGAGACTAGCTTCTGTTCAGATACTTAGAACTTTACTTATCCTCAATCAAGATTACGGAACACCTACTTGAGAAGTTTTGCAATTTACATCGGAATTGAGATATAAAATACGTCTTAAAGTTATTTATTATCTCTGAATGGAATAAAATAGCTTCCCGAGCAGACTTTTATGGCAAAATTATAGCAAATTTTGCTATCACGCCCTGAGAGCCGAATTTGCTTTCATTTTGCTTGACATAAGGTGGTACACAGCAAAAATGAGAGCAAAGATTTTCATACTTGGTTAGCAAAGTGATGCCTAATTTTGCTAAAACTGAGAGCCTAACTACACCTCATTTTCCGATAGCTTGGAGAGCAAAATGATGTCAATATAAGGCATCAAACTATATGATACAATAGCAAAATTTGCCGTTAATATGCTCTCAAAATTTTCGAAAAGGCGGTGCTCGTCGTGTATCAAAATTTTGTTTTCATATTTGATGTGTACCACCTTTTGTCCGACAAATTTGGCCATCAGGACGTGATAGCATATTTTGTCCTGATTTTGTCGTAAAATTTTGCTTTATGTGCAATTCACGGGCAAAAAATTGAAAGAAAACACTTTGTGCTTTACTAAATCAACGCCCTTGATAAGATGCACCGATGCAAGAACATTAAAAATTTGCTTAATATTGCATGCATTCAGGCGTTTAACACGCAACGCGAAAAATATATTTTTAGGTTTGAAGAATAAAGTCGTACATCTAATATTGTCTTAACTATAAGCCTATCGAATGTTCATAATAGTTAAGCTTAAACAGCAAACTGAAAATTTCTCAATTTATGCGATGACTGGTGAACAAGAATATTTGAAAAAAAATAGGAAGAAGGAATAAGAACGTTGTTAAAGTCGTTTTTATCAAAAAGCCCGGCTTTGTGAAAACAGTTAACGAAAACGATTCATATCTATCGTTACAATGTGTGAAATAGAACGACTATTTATGTCAAATAGCTAAAAATTTCAAAAGTTTTACATTTATCAGTAATCCAGGAAGCTACCACCGAACCCTTATGGAAAATCGTTTTCGATAGTGAACCTTATACGTTCCTCTTCCCTCTCCCAAATTAAATAAAAGCGAATAGTTGAGTTACCGAGATTATGACGGTTCCTCCTTCTACGAACATAGATTACTCGTGAAAATGAAACTTTATAATGCCTTATCAAACAGACCTATGATAAAAACAAAATATCAATAATCCAACTTCTGAATACATTAAGACTATCCTACAGCGTTAAACGCCTGAATGTATACAATAGATTATTCCAAAATTCAGCGCAAAACATTCCGACAGCGTTAGGAACTAAGCAAAAATTTCAATTATCGGATAGTTATAAGTTTGTCCAAAAAAGGTTTGTATAATTTACATGTTTTAATTCGTGTTAAGACTGTAAAAGGTAGCAATTACTAATCATCCTGTTTTAAACAACGAATTTTGTTACCAGGTAGAACCAAAAATGGGAAAACAGGAAAACGGTCAGAAAGAATCATTACTTTAACTTTAGGTTAATAAAAAAAGACCTACTTACGTATAATTAACACGTTCCTTCTTCCGGATATTAGTAGCCGGACAGTTTCTGACGAGAAGTGGTGACAGCTAGTAAGCTTCCACCGTTAAACAATTCTTCCGGCGCCTGATCGCCTTTAACATTCCGCTGTTAACCCCGAGCTAGTAGATTCTCCCGTAACAGGAAAACAAGTGGAACTGGAAATGTGACGATGACGTTCTCAACCAGGGTTTTGATTCGATAGCGCTGTTCGAATTCCCTATTGTTTGGGGGCGGTTAAAAACATACAGTTTCATCTGAATTCAGGAACCTCCGGTTTCGTTTGGGCAACAGAGCATTCCGGTCTTTTTAATTTTCCGCATCACGGCCTACGTCGCACTGCAGCACTTCTTGTGATACCTATCACAGACGGGAAACCAATTGATGAAAAGTTGACTTGAAATCTTTACAAAATATTTACCTTAAATATTATTAGTTGTCTGCTTTGAGCTATTTATTAATTTAACATTTTGAACGAAAATTTATGATTACGCTTATACAGAAGACATGCGCACTGGTTTTGTTTTTAAAATAGTACACGCTCATTTTCATTCAATCATATATGATTTAAAGTAAATAAGTTAAAAGCTGACGATATCAATAAGAAAAAAAAGAGAAGATTTATTGATTTGAAATAAAAAACAATCATAGATAGTTTTAAGCAAAGTCATGATTATTGAAGTACTAATTTCAATTTAATTTTTATGCCAAATGTATACTACAGTGTAGTGAAATTAAACATAAATTAAAAAATTTTATTTCAGGGAAAAAGCAGATCCAATTGGCTTCCCTGAAATATTGGCGACAAGGCTTACTTACTTACCGTCACGTTTTTTTTCAAATATACGGTAATTTATATTTATTTTAATAATCTTTTGATTAGTTGGTTTTATTCAAATTTTCGGGAAATAGACATTAAATTTTGTGTGCATTTGAATAGTGTTTGAACTCTAAAATTGAAAAAAAATTACGAGATTTAAGTATCGAGTAGTGTAGAAAAAATATTCAGATATTATATATTTATTTATTTCTACGTTTCCTTTAAAATATGTGCAATCAATATTTCAAAAAAAGGGCATTTTTCCGTTATTTATGGATGCCGCCTAGGAGTTTGATCATTTGAATTCAAAAATTGGCAAAAAATCGGGTCTAACCATAATCTTTAAATTTAGATTTGACTAACAGGTTCTTGGTTAGATTCCCAACCATGCAGAAGAATTGTAGTCATTAAATATGTGTGTAGCTCAATGATACTTAGTTTTGTTATCAATTCCTATTTTCACGCAAAAATCAACATTCTGTAACAAGTGCTATAAATAATTTGATTTAAGATGTTGTTAAAATTAAGTTTGTTCCGATAATGCCTAATTTTACTTTTGGGTTAGTAATACAGCAAATTATGCTATTACTTTGGTATCGGGTTTATTTTTTGTAATAAAAAAATGATACCTCCTTTATGCCTTATTTTGCAATCACACTAAATTCTATACTACATTTTGCTAAATGCTTGCTGTTGATACCTAGATGTGGTCTCAGCTTTCTGTCAAATAAATAAATATGAAAGCTTATTTACGCCCAAATTTGCTCTCATACAAAATTTAACAGCAAAAGAACCTATCGGTTTGCTGTTAACACCTTATTATGGTCTCAGTTTGCTGTCAATTTGGGCATCAAATTCTGCTCGGGTTTTTATATTCTGGTTCTACAAAAAACGAATAAAAATGATAGTTTACGTAAAAACTTTCGGATTTCAGATTTCAGATTTTTGATTTCAGATTTCAGATTTCAGATTTCAGATTTCAGATTTCAGATTTCAGATTTCAGATTTCAGATTTCAGATTTCAGATTTCAGATTTCAGATTTCAGATTTCAGATTTCAGATTTCAGATTTCAGATTTCAGATTTCAGATTTCAGATTTCAGATTTCAGATTTCAGATTTCAGATTTCAGATTTCAGATTTCAGATTTCAGATTTCAGATTTCAGATTTCAGATTTCAGATTTCAGATTTCAGATTTCAGATTTCAGATTTCAGATTTCAGATTTCAGATTTCAGATTTCAGATTTCAGATTTCAGATTTCAGATTTCAGATTTCAGATTTCAGATTTCAGATTTCAGATTTCAGATTTCAGATTTCAGATTTCAGATTTCAGATTTCAGATTTCAGATTTCAGATTTCAGATTTCAGATTTCAGATTTCAGATTTCAGATTTCGGATTTCAGATTTCAGATTTCAGATTTCAAATTTTAAATTTCAGATTTCAGATTTCAGATTTCGGATTTCAGATTTCAGATTTCAGATTTCAAATTTTAAATTTCAGAATCATTCGAAAATTCTGGACAAAAATTAATATTTTTGAACTACGATACCAGAAAACTACGTTTTTCAGACAATTAAATTTGTGTTTAAAATTGTTATTTTTTTTATTTTCTTATTTTTTCTTTTATACATAGAAACAATCATATTTTTGTTTAAAGATTCCAATCTGATTTTTCAGTGTTTAGTTTAAATATGTTTATTCGTTTGATTTTCATATTTCTGACCTATAAAATTAGGTGAGCTTAGGATTTGATTTTGACAAAAATGACAAAAATGACAAAAATGACAAAAATGACAAAAATGACAAAAATGACAAAAATGACAAAAATGACAAAAATGACAAAAATGACAAAAATGACAAAAATGACAAAAATGACAAAAATGACAAAAATGACAAAAATGACAAAAATGACAAAAATGACAAAAATGACAAAAATGACAAAAATGACAAAAATGACAAAAATGACAAAAATGACAAAAATGACAAAAAAGACAAAAAAGACAAAAAAGACAAAAATGACAAAAATGATAAAAATGACAAAAATGACAAAAATGACAAAAATGACAAAAATGACAAAAATGACAAAAATGACAAAAATGACAAAAATGACAAAAATGACAAAAATGACAAAAATGACAAAAATGACAAAAATGACAAAAATGACAAAAATGACAAAAATGACAAAAATGACAAAAATGACAAAAATGACAAAAATGACAAAAATGACCAAAATGACAAAAATGACAAAAATGACAAAAATGACAAAAATGACAAAAATGACAAAAATGACAAAAATGACAAAAATGACAAAAATGACAAAAATGACAAAAATGACCAAAATGACAAAAATGACAAAAATGACAAAAATGACAAAAATGACAAAAATGACAAAAATGACAAAAAAGACAAAAAAGACAAAAATGACAAAAATGGTAAAAATGACAAAAATGACAAAAATGACAAAAATGACAAAAATGACAAAAATGACAAAAATGACAAAAATGACAAAAATGACAAAAATGACAAAAAAGACAAAAATGACAAAAATGACAAAAATGACAAAAATGACAAAAATGACAAAAATGACAAAAATGACAAAAATGACAAAAATGACAAAAATGACAAAAATGACAAAAATGACAAAAATGACAAAAATGACAAAAAAGACAAAAAAGACAAAAATGACAAAAATGATAAAAATGATAAAAATGACAAAAATGACAAAAATGACAAAAATGACAAAAATGACAAAAATGACAAAAATGACAAAAATGACAAAAATGACAAAAATGACAAAAATGACAAAAATGACAAAAATGACAAAAATGACAAAAATGACAAAAATGACAAAAATGACAAAAATGACAAAAATGACAAAAATGACAAAAATGACAAAAATGACAAAAATGACAAAAATGACAAAAATGATAAAAATGACAAAAATGACAAAAATGACAAAAATGACAAAAATGACAAAAATGACAAAAATGACAAAAATGACAAAAATGACAAAAATGACAAAAATGACAAAAATGACAAAAAAGACAAAAAAGACAAAAAAGACAAAAATGACAAAAATGACAAAAAAGACAAAAAAGACAAAAAAGACAAAAATGACAAAAATGACAAAAATGACAAAAATGACAAAAATGACAAAAATGACAAAAATGACAAAAATGACAAAAATGACAAAAATGACAAAAATGACAAAAATGACAAAAATGACAAAAATGACAAAAATGACAAAAATGACAAAAATGACAAAAATGACAAAAATGACAAAAATGACAAAAATGACAAAAATGACAAAAATGACAAAAATGACAAAAATGACAAAAATGACAAAAATGACAAAAATGACAAAAATGACAAAAATGACAAAAATGACAAAAATGACAAAAAAGACAAAAATGACAAAAATGACAAAAATGACAAAAATGACAAAAATGACAAAAATGACAAAAATGACAAAAATGACAAAAATGACAAAAATGACAAAAATGACAAAAATGACAAAAATGACAAAAATGACAAAAATGACAAAAATGACAAAAATGACAAAAATGACAAAAATGACAAAAATGACAAAAATGACAAAAATGACAAAAATGACAAAAATGACAAAAATGACAAAAATGACAAAAATGACAAAAATGACAAAAATGACAAAAATGACAAAAATGACAAAAATGACAAAAATGACAAAAATGACAAAAATGACAAAAATGACAAAAATGACAAAAATGACAAAAATGACAAAAATGACAAAAATGACAAAAATGACAAAAATGACAAAAATGACAAAAATGACAAAAATGACAAAAATGACAAAAATGACAAAAATGACAAAAATGACAAAAATGACAAAAATGACAAAAATGACAAAAATGACAAAAATGACAAAAATGACAAAAATGACAAAAATGACAAAAATGACAAAAATGACAAAAATGACAAAAATGACAAAAATGACAAAAATGACAAAAATGACAAAAATGACAAAAATGACAAAAATGACAAAAATGACAAAAATGACAAAAATGACAAAAAAGACAAAAATGACAAAAATGACAAAAATGACAAAAATGACAAAAATGACAAAAATGACAAAAATGACAAAAATGACAAAAATGACAAAAATGACAAAAATGACAAAAATGACAAAAATGACAAAAATGACAAAAATGACAAAAATGACAAAAATGACAAAAATGACAAAAATGACAAAAATGACAAAAATGACAAAAATGACAAAAATGACAAAAATGACAAAAATGACAAAAATGACAAAAATGACAAAAATGACAAAAATGACAAAAATGACAAAAATTACAAAAATGACAAAAATGACAAAAATGACAAAAATGACAAAAATGACAAAAATGACAAAAATGACAAAAATGACAAAAATGACAAAAATGACAAAAATGACAAAAATGACAAAAATGACAAAAATGACAAAAATGACAAAAATGAAAAAAATGACAAAAATGACAAAAATGACAAAAATGACAAAAATGACAAAAATGACAAAAATGACAAAAATGACAAAAATGACAAAAATGACAAAAATGACAAAAATGACAAAAATGACAAAAATGACAAAAATGACAAAAATGACAAAAATGACAAAAATGACAAAAATGACAAAAATGACAAAAATGACAAAAATGACAAAAATGACAAAAATGACAAAAATGACAAAAATGACAAAAATGACAAAAATGACAAAAATGACAAAAATGACAAAAATGACAAAAATGACAAAAATGACAAAAATGACAAAAATGACAAAAATGACAAAAATGACAAAAATGACAAAAAAGACAAAAAAGACAAAAAAGACAAAAATGACAAAAATGACAAAAATGACAAAAATGACAAAAATGACAAAAATGACAAAAATGACAAAAATGACAAAAATGACAAAAATGACAAAAATGACAAAAATGACAAAAATGACAAAAATGACAAAAATGACAAAAATGACAAAAATGACAAAAATGACAAAAATGACAAAAATGACAAAAATGACAAAAATGACAAAAATGACAAAAATGACAAAAATGACAAAAATGACAAAAATGACAAAAATGACAAAAATGACAAAAATGACAAAAATGACAAAAATGACAAAAATGACAAAAATGACAAAAATGACAAAAATGACAAAAATGACAAAAATGACAAAAATGACAAAAATGACAAAAATGACAAAAATGACAAAAATGACAAAAATGACAAAAATGACAAAAATGACAAAAATGACAAAAATGACAAAAATGACAAAAATGACAAAAATGACAAAAATGACAAAAATGACAAAAATGACAAAAATGACAAAAATGACAAAAATGACAAAAATGACAAAAATGACAAAAATGACAAAAATGACAAAAATGACAAAAATGACAAAAATGACAAAAATGACAAAAATGACAAAAATGACAAAAATGACAAAAATGACAAAAATGACAAAAATGACAAAAATGACAAAAATGACAAAAATGACAAAAATGACAAAAATGACAAAAATGACAAAAATGACAAAAATGACAAAAATGACAAAAATGACAAAAATGACAAAAATGACAAAAATGACAAAAATGACAAAAATGACAAAAATGACAAAAATGACAAAAATGACAAAAATGACAAAAATGACAAAAATGACAAAAATGACAAAAATGACAAAAATGACAAAAATGACAAAAATGACAAAAATGACAAAAATGACAAAAATGACAAAAATGACAAAAATGACAAAAATGACAAAAATGACAAAAATGACAAAAATGACAAAAATGACAAAAATGACAAAAATGACAAAAATGACAAAAATGACAAAAATGACAAAAATGACAAAAATGACAAAAATGACAAAAATGACAAAAATGACAAAAATGACAAAAATGACAAAAATGACAAAAATGACAAAAATGACAAAAATGACAAAAATGACAAAAATGACAAAAATGACAAAAATGACAAAAATGACAAAAATGACAAAAATGACAAAAATGACAAAAATGACAAAAATGACAAAAATGACAAAAATGACAAAAATGACAAAAATGACAAAAATGACAAAAATGACAAAAATGACAAAAATGACAAAAATGACAAAAATGACAAAAATGACAAAAATGACAAAAATGACAAAAATGACAAAAATGACAAAAATGACAAAAATGACAAAAATGACAAAAATGACAAAAATGACAAAAATGACAAAAATGACAAAAATGACAAAAATGACAAAAATGACAAAAATGACAAAAATGACAAAAATGACAAAAATGACAAAAATGACAAAAATGACAAAAATTACAAAAATGACAAAAATGACAAAAATGACAAAAATGACAAAAATGACAAAAATGACAAAAATGACAAAAATGACAAAAATGACAAAAATGACAAAAATGACAAAAATGACAAAAATGACAAAAATGACAAAAATGACAAAAATGACAAAAAAGACAAAAATGACAAAAATGACAAAAATGACAAAAATGACAAAAATGACAAAAATGACAAAAATGACAAAAATGACAAAAATGACAAAAAATGACAAAAATGACAAAAATGACAAAAATGACAAAAATGACAAAAATGACAAAAATGACAAAAATGACAAAAATGACTGTTCGCACAAAATAATAGATACCGCAGTTTTGGGTGTACTCGCGCCACACCATATTTGTGTGTCTACCGCGCATCCTAAGAAAACCAACAAGTGTAGTTACTTCACTGGATGACCGAACATCCGCACAAAGCGGATAATAAAAAAAGGAACCAATTGGTCGGTAACAGTCATTACGCACAGTTGTTCTGTACAGTTTCATTTCATTCCCGTCGGTTAATAAACAGTTCAGCTTAACTCTTGGATGAATTACCGTTTTAATATACCGTATTAAGTGGATAACAAACGAATTCTGAATCTATTCCGAAATACTAAATTCCCGGAAAAACATTGGTCCTTCGAGCCGGATTACGGGACTCGCTAGCTCCCGTAAATACCAGAAGTGAACAAAAGTAGTGAAGTGTGCCGTGTAAAACAAAAGCCCACTAAACGCGCGCGCTTGGCTTGGCTTGTGAAATAGCCGATTGTTGGTACGGCGAAATCCAAGCCACCGTGGCTGGAATGATTGTGAGCCTTATTAATGGTTGATAAGAAGTGAAAAAAAAACCCTATGTTCTGTCGCTGTTGTCTTGGGAAAGTCCGCCAAAAGTTGGCCATAAATTGTGTGGGTTGAGTAAATGAATATTGCTTTAAGCAATCGGTGTGATTTGACAAATTCTGTCGCATTTGGTGCAGTTGATTCCAGAGATTTCATTCCGTTGCTGTGGAGCAGCAGTTTCCGGAGCTAGTCCTGGTCTAGCCTTCATCTATCCAGCAGATAAGTACCGTTTTGTGTTTTTGAAAAGTCTGTGAAGGGTGTTGCACGAAACACCACAGTTTGGCATTTTATAGCTTTTTCGGATAAGTTGCATGCATGCAAAACAAAAGTGGGTCGGTTGGTTGATGAATAATTGCTGTAATTTGGACCATTGATCATCGTTTTGTTGAGCAGTCATTTGCGAGACGTCGAGTTGATTTCGCGGTTTGTCAAAGTGAGTCAAAGTGAATAAAGTGCAACAAGTACCCTAGCTGGAGCTGTCAGAGCTGTGTGTAAACGAAAAGTGTGATCATGCGTGACTTGCGTGAGTTGTACAAACTGGAGAGCTGCCTGTGTCGCACTTTCGAAACCGTGCGGCAGTTTATAGCGAGTGCAAACACTAATGTTTTAAAAAGTGAAGTGATTGATGTGCGTATAGAACGATTGGACGATTCGTTCAAGCAGCTCCAGCTAGTGCGTACAGAAATTGAGCTGCAGACAGACCAAGTGACCGGTGTTGATGATCCGGACCAGGAGACGCTGCTGATTAACGCACGGGCCGATGAAGATGCAAGCATTTTCATGGAAAGGGAAAATGATTACTGCAACTTGAAAGGTGAGCTGCTGCGGCTTCAAACTTTAGTACGAAGATCCTATGATTCTTGGCAAAATACTACCACCTGTTCCTGTGAGCCGAATAGCAATTCAGCGAGTTTAGCGCGAGTAAAGCTACCCGAGATAAATCTGCCGACTTTTGATGGACGAATCAACCACTGGGTAACTTTCCGGGATTCATTCATCAGTCTAATCCATTCGAGCAATCAGCTAACTCCGATGGATAAGTTTTCATACCTACGATCCGCATTGATAGGAGACGCTCTTCAGGAGGTGGGATCAGTTGAGATGACGGCAGCCAATTACAACATTGCATGGACTGCATTGAACAAACGGTATGAAAATCGCAAGCTTATTGTCAAAACGTATCTCGATGCGCTTTTCAAAGTTGAGGTACTGCCTGAAGAAAGCTATGACGGGTTAAGTACACTAATCAGCGAATTTGACAAGAACATCCAGATGTTGGAGAAAGTCGGTGAGAAATCCGAAGGTTGGAGTACTCTTCTCGTGCATATGGTCTGTGCTCGGTTGGACTCATCGACGTTACGCCATTGGGAAACACATCACAATTCTCGAGAGGTTCCCAAATTCCAGGAGCTGATGTGTTTTCTTCGAAATCATTGTGCCATTCTTCAAACGCTTTTGCAACATAAACCTATCACTGCTGATACCCAGAACGAACATCCCAGGTTTGGAGTGAGCCATCCCAGTACACAATTCTCAACTAACTGTCCATTTTGTGGAGATGGGTTCCATTCTGTTTTCCGGTGTACAAAGTTCCTAAAGCTGACAGTCGAAGAACGTAGTTACTTAGTGATGAGGGCTCGACTGTGCCTGAATTGCTTATCACCCGGTCACATGGCTCGTGTCTGTAGCAGAGGATCGTGTCATCACTGTAGATCGCGTCATCATTCCCTGCTGCATCCAGACCCAACATCCTCCGTCTCGCAAATGCAAAATAATCCCATGTCGCCAACACCCGAAGCTCCACAATTCCATCCACAATCGCCCTCACCATCCCAACCGATACCATCTTCAAGTCGACATCCTAACCCTCCAACCTCTTCATCGTTTTCTGCTTCACGAATGCCAAACTTCACTACAGACTTCTCCAGGAAACTAAAACACAAAATTATACACAAACGAATACACAACCCAACACGCCCACAAGTTTTGCTGTCGACAGCCGTTGTACGCGTGCAGGACTACGCAGGAAAATTACATTTAGCCAGAGCCTTGCTAGATTCAGGGTCACAGTTCTGCTTTATGACAACAAAATTCAGCCAACGTCTAAAGCTCAGAAATTCAACCGATTATCTCACCGTCCACGGTATTGGCGGCTCAACTTCAGTTTCACGGAATCGGGTGACAGCGTCAGTTTTCCCACGTTGCTCGGGAATATCATCTTTTAACACTACGATGCCGTTTTTTGTGCTTCCCGAGCTGACAGCAACGGTGCCAGACTGTCGTATTCGCTATCAGCCGTTTAGTTTGCCGAATAATGGGATACTCGCGGATCCCAACTTCTGCGAGCCCGGACCGATAGACATCGTCATTGGTGCCGAATTCTTTTTCGATCTCCTTTGTGAAAATCGTCGAGAAGTCTCTAAGGATGGTCCCCGCATACAGAACTCCGTTTTCGGATGGATCGTAGCAGGCAAAGTTCCAGAACCGGAAAATTTCCCTTCAGTTGAAAATACACCATGTTCAGCTGCCACAACACGTGCAAACGAAACAGTTCGTGTTCGTGGTTTACCACTCATTGGTGTTCATCGCAGTCTTCGATCACATCCAGCATGCCGCATTGGTAACAACTTCAATCAGAGAGGTTCGTCGTTTACCATTCGCAACGGGGCAAACAGACAACGCTAGTCTGAGCAGAGTTCCAGCAGCAAAGTCTTCAGGGGTGACGCGGTCGCGATCGGACGGGTCGGACCTGTCACCCCACCGCTAACCTTCGTTAAGTAACCATCCATTACCAGAGTCCATTACGGACACTTACCCGTTTCTCCTTAACAGGTTGCGGATCGTCGTGCTGGAACTCCCCATCCTGTGTCAACCATGAACCCGCCATACGAAGCAGCGACGACAACAGCGCAGTATCATCATCATCAAAATCTTTCAATCCTCCATCTGTTGCAATCGTGCAACCAGACGCCATTTGTCTGAGCCGGGATCCAGCTCTAAAGCAATCGGGGGTGACGCGGTTGCGATCGGACGGATCGGACCTGTCACCCCACAGCAGCTATTCGTTAAGTACCCGCTATAGTTCAACGTCCAGGTCAGAAATTTACCCGTTTCATTCTAACAGGTTGCGGTACGTCGAGCCGGAACTTCCTGTCCTGTGTACAATCCTTATCAGTCAGCGCAGTTATCACCCTTCGGAGAGTCCAGCGTGACAGCGTGTGGATCTCAATAATAACTTATTGAAATTCCTTAGTATTTCAAGGCGGCCGGTATGTTCGCACAAAATAATAGATACCGCAGTTTTGGGTGTACTCGCGCCACACCATATTTGTGTGTCTACCGCGCATCCTAAGAAAACCAACAAGTGTAGTTACTTCACTGGATGACCGAACATCCGCACAAAGCGGATAATAAAAAAAGGAACCAATTGGTCGGTAACAGTCATTACGCACAGTTGTTCTGTACAGTTTCATTTCATTCCCGTCGGTTAATAAACAGTTCAGCTTAACTCTTGGATGAATTACCGTTTTAATATACCGTATTAAGTGGATAACAAACGAATTCTGAATCTATTCCGAAATACTAAATTCCCGGAAAAACAATGACAAAAATGACAAAAATGACAAAAATGAAAAAAAAAGACAAAAATGACAAAAATGACAAAAATGACAAAAATGACAAAAATGACAAAAATGACAAAAATGACAAAAATGACAAAAATGACAAAAATGACAAAAATGACAAAAATGACAAAAATGACAAAAATGACAAAAATGACAAAAATGACAAAAATGACAAAAATGACAAAAATGACAAAAATGACAAAAATGACAAAAATGACAAAAATGACAAAAATGACAAAAATGACAAAAATGACAAAAATGACAAAAATGACAAAAATGACAAAAATGACAAAAATGACAAAAATGACAAAAATGACAAAAATGACAAAAATGACAAAAATGACAAAAATGACAAAAATGACAAAAATGACAAAAATGACAAAAATGACAAAAATGACAAAAATGACAAAAATGACAAAAATGACAAAAATGACAAAAATGACAACAATGACAATAATGACAATAATGACAAAAATGACAAAAATGACAAAAATGACAAAAATGACAAAAATGACAAAAATGACAAAAATGACAAAAATGACAAAAATGACAAAAATGACAAAAATGACAAAAATGACAAAAATGACAAAAATGACAAAAATGACAAAAATGACAAAAATGACAAAAATGACAAAAATTACAAAAATTACAAAAATGACAAAAATGACAAAAATGACAAAAATGACAAAAATGACAAAAATGACAAAAATGACAAAAATGACAAAAATGACAAAAATGACAAAAATTACAAAAATGACAAAAATGACAAAAATTACAAAAATGACAAAAATGACAAAAATGACAAAAATGACAAAAATGACAAAAATGACAAAAATGACAAAAATGACAAAAATGACAAAAATGACAAAAATGACAAAAATGACAAAAATGACAAAAATGACAAAAATTACAAAAATTACAAAAATTACAAAAATTACAAAAATTACAAAAATTACAAAAATGACAAAAATTACAAAAATTACAAAAATTACAAAAATTACAAAAATTACATAATTGACAAAAATGACAAAAACGACAAAAACGACAAAAATGACAAAAAAAATATGCTGGATTTTCTTATTGAAAGTTAAAGAAGGGCATATAGTCAAAGTCGTTGGCTCTTAACCCGAGCTGCCTGCGAAGCAGCTCACGTTGAAGAAGAAGAAGAAAGTTAAAGTTTGAATCACGATGTGTGGTCTTCAACAAAATTGTTTCATTTCAAGAATTTTATTTTTTAACACTTTCAATGGTCGTGATAGATTCTGAAAGTTATTCTGGTCATCCAGATATTCGGATATTTACCAATTATATAGGATTTAGTATATTTTATAAATAGTTTGGAATTTTGAAAAATTCAAAATTATTGGAAAAAAAATTATGAACATTTTATTGGTGAGTATTCAAATATACGGGAGATAAGGGCATAATGACCACCTTAAGAAAAACGCTTATTTATCAATACAAAATATTTATTATAAGTAAGTTGAATCGCTGGATCGTGTTCAAGCACCATAGAAGTTAAATTCGTATCCGGTAGAACATTTTAAAAGTTGATAGTTACGTTTAAAAATGAATTTTAAAACGTGTGCTAAATGCTGAAAATTGATTACTGTTTGGTGCAAGTTGAGAACCCATAAGGACACTATAAGTACCATTAATCGGGGCACGATGGGCATTTTCTGCCGTAGAGTCCAGCAGCAAATTCAACTTGATGAAGTCAACTCAATTATACAATGTGTACATCATCCTGTATCCTATTTGAAAATTGTATTTTTTTTGTCACTAGAGAACCACGGTGATTTTTCTTAATACATATTTCTGAAAAGTGTAAAAAAGATTGCGTTTTTGCTGATAAAAATTATTTCTATAGAAAGTACGAGTTTCATCCAACGAAACTGTTCCTCATGAAAACTTATTTAAGAATATACTTCTGTAGAAAAGAGAATTGTTTATCATAGGTTCATAGTTCCATTCGGATGGAGTGTCTGCATCTATGATTGTGTTTCTTAAAAGAAAATAGTGGTTTTAAAATTCACACCAAATTGATGCCACCTTCAACTCAATGAAATATTCAGATCAATGAAGAAAAGCCACCTGATTGCTCTTGAGTTCAAAATTTGGGACTTTCTCAAAACATCACCCCACTAAACACACACATTCATCGTTAGCGCGGATCAGCGGAAACAGCTGTTGTTCCCTCGTTCCCAAATCCAGGAAACTAGAGAAGCATGAGTCATTGTGCTTCCTGTCTGCCGCTGCAGCACTCACAAGTTTTCCCACGGGAAACTTATAGTGAAGGAGGAGATCAAGGAGAGGAATATTGAAACAATAATATCGTTTTCCAGTCCCATTTCCCGGAAGTTGTTGCGGCTGGTGTTGTTCCTCTTCGTTGGCTGGCATCGACGCTTTTTTTTTGTTGGCCGGATCTGCAACCCACATCTCCGAACTTTCCATACACGAGCGCGGCCGCCGATGACGACCGGTTTTCCGGGCTGTGCCGAGTTATTCCGCATCAAAAGCAGGCCGAGACGTTCGTTTCCGTTTGGCAAAGGAAAAGCGTGCTTATTGCCCGATGGCGTTCCGCTTTTGCGGTTTTTCCCCCCCGACGATGGCTGCTGGGAAACTTGAATGTTGCGGAACACCCGTTTCCGAGTTTCGTATTGTTTTCTAAACTGCTGCTGCTGGCTGCACCCTCAGACCCTCAGCCGGGAGACGAGGAAAATTGGAATTCATTCACCCGGAAGATGGCCACCGGGTTCGGTTTCCGCCAGGCGAAGCACATCACTACTTTCTACTACGTAGAGCACCCAAACAACAAACCGGCTGGCTGGCTGGCTGCCTTGCTGCTTGCTTGATTGGATATTCGATCATAAATTTTCTGGAACGAAAGCAATTTGCACTGGGGCCAACCAACGAATGCTTGTCTCAGGAGTTTGTATGTGTGTCGTATGTGTGATTGGATGTGAGTGCAGCATGTTCACGACGACGAGCACTCGGAAATGTTTCCGGTCTGTGCACAAGATGGATGACTTCTGAGAGAACCCAACAGGGAAAAAATGCAGTCGTTATGAGGGACTGCAATCTGATGGAATAAATGTAAAAGTTGACTGATGTTATTAAAAAACGAGTTCGTCCGGTCAAGCGTGTGATGAATATTGAATTCTACTGAAAATTGCAACTCTCTGGAGCCACAAACAAACATTCTCTGCTTTCATCATTTTTGTAAGTTTCTTGACCATCTTTAGATAATTTTTGTCATTTTTGTCATTTTTGTCAATTTTTGTCATTTTTGTCATTTTTGTCATTTTTGTCATTTTTGTCATTTTGGTCATTTTTGTCATTTTTGTCATTTTTGTCATTTTTGTCATTTTTGTCATTTTTGTCATTTTTGTCATTTTTGTCATTTTTGTCATTTTTGTCATTTTTGTCATTTTTGTCATTTTTGTCATTTTTGTCATTTTTGTCATTTTTGTCATTTTTGTCATTTTTGTCATTTTTGTCATTTTTGTCATTTTTGTCATTTTTGTCATTTTTGTCATTTTTGTCATTTTTGTCATTTTTGTCATTTTTGTCATTTTTGTCATTTTTGTCATTTTTGTCATTTTTGTCATTTTTGTCATTTTTGTCATTTTTGTCATTTTTGTCATTTTTGTCATTTTTGTCATTTTTGTCATTTTTGTCATTTTTGTCATTTTTGTCATTTTTGTCATTTTTGTCATTTTTGTCATTTTTGTCATTTTTGTCATTTTTGTCATTTTTGTTATTTTTGTCATTTTTGTCATTTTTGTCATTTTTGTCATTTTTGTCATTTTTGTCATTTTTGTCATTTTTGTCATTTTTGTCATTTTTGTCATTTTTGTAATTTTTGTAATTTTTGTAATTTTTGTCATTTTTGTCATTTTTGTCATTTTTGTCATTTTTGTCATTTTTGTCATTTTTGTCATTTTTGTCATTTTTTTCATTTTTGTCATTTTTGTCATTTTTGTCATTTTTGTCATTTTTGTCATTTTTGTCATTTTTGTCATTTTTGTCATTTTTGTCATTTTTGTCATTTTTGTCATTTTTGTCATTTTTGTCATTTTTGTCATTTTTGTCATTTTTGTCATTTTTGTCATTTTTGTCTTTTTTGTCATTTTTGTCATTTTTGTCATTTTTGTCATTTTGTCATTTTTGTCATTTTTGTCATTTTTGTCATTTTTGTCATTTTTGTCATTTTTGTCATTTTTGTCATTTTTGTCATTTTTGTCATTTTTGTCATTTTTGTCATTTTTGTCATTTTTGTCATTTTTGTCATTTTTGTCATTTTTGTCATTTTTGTCATTTTTGTCATTTTTGTCATTTTTGTCATTTTTGTCATTTTTGTCATTTTTGTCATTTTTGTCATTTTTGTCATTTTTGTCATTTTTGTCATTTTTGTCATTTTTGTCATTTTTGTCATTTTTGTAATTTTTGTAATTTTTGTCATTTTTGTCATTTTTGTCATTTTTGTCATTTTTGTCATTTTTTGTTATTTTTGTCATTTTTGTCATTTTTGTCATTTTTGTCATTTTTGTCATTTTTGTCATTTTTGTCATTTTTGTCATTTTTGTCATTTTTGTCATTTTTGTCATTTTTGTCATTTTTGTCATTTTTGTCATTTTTGTCATTTTTGTCATTTTTGTCATTTTTGTCATTTTTGTCATTTTTGTCATTTTTGTCATTTTTGTCATTTTTGTCATTTTTGTCATTTTTGTCATTTTTGTCATTTTTGTCATTTTTGTCATTTTTGTCATTTTTGTCATTTTTGTCATTTTTGTCATTTTTGTCATTTTTGTCATTTTTGTCATTTTTGTCATTTTTGTCATTTTTGTCATTTTTGTAATTTTTGTAATTTTTGTCATTTTTGTCATTTTATGTCATTTTTGTCATTTTTTGTCTTTTTTGTCATTTTTGTCATTTTTGTCATTTTTGTCATTTTGGTCATTTTGGTCATTTTGGTCATTTTTGTCATTTTTGTCATTTTTGTCATTTTTGTCATTTTTGTCATTTTTGTCATTTTTGTCATTTTTGTCTTTTTTGTCATTTTTGTCATTTTTGTCATTTTTGTCATTTTTGTCATTTTTGTCATTTTTGTCATTTTTGTCATTTTTGTCATTTTTGTCATTTTTGTCATTTTTGTCATTTTTGTCATTTTTGTCATTTTTGTCATTTTTGTCATTTTTGTCATTTTTGTCATTTTTGTCATTTTTGTCATTTTTGTCATTTTTGTCATTTTTGTCATTTTTGTCATTTTTGTCATTTTTGTCATTTTTGTCATTTTTGTCATTTTTGTCATTTTTGTCATTTTTGTCATTTTTGTCATTTTTGTCATTTTTGTCATTTTTGTCATTTTTGTCATTTTTGTCATTTTTGTCATTTTTGTCATTTTTGTCATTTTTGTCATTTTTGTCATTTTTGTCATTTTTGTCATTTTTGTCATTTTTGTCATTTTTGTCATTTTTGTCATTTTTGTCATTTTTGTCATTTTTGTCATTTTTGTCATTTTTGTCATTTTTGTCATTTTTGTCATTTTTGTCATTTTTGTCATTTTTGTCATTTTTGTCATTTTTGTCATTTTTGTCATTTTTGTCATTTTTGTCATTTTTGTCATTTTTGTCATTTTTGTCATTTTTGTCATTTTTTGTCATTTTTGTCATTTTTTGTCTTTTTTGTCATTTTTGTCATTTTTGTCATTTTTGTCATTTTTGTCATTTTTGTCATTTTTGTCATTTTTGTCATTTTTGTCATTTTTGTCATTTTTGTCATTTTTGTCATTTTTGTCATTTTTGTAATTTTTGTCATTTTTGTCATTTTTGTCATTTTTGTCATTTTTGTCATTTTTGTCATTTTTGTCATTTTTGTCATTTTTGTCATTTTTGTCATTTTTGTCATTTTTGTCATTTTTGTCATTTTTGTCATTTTTGTCATTTTTGTCATTTTTGTCATTTTTGTCATTTTTGTCATTTTTGTCATTTTTGTCATTTTTGTCATTTTTGTCATTTTTGTCATTTTTGTAATTTTTGTCATTTTTGTCATTTTTGTCATTTTTGTCATTTTTGTCATTTTTGTCATTTTTGTCATTTTTGTCATTTTTGTCATTTTTGTCATTTTTGTCATTTTTGTCATTTTTGTCATTTTTGTCATTTTTGTCATTTTTGTCATTTTTGTCATTTTTGTCATTTTTGTCATTTTTGTCATTTTTGTCATTTTTGTCATTTTTGTCATTTTTGTCATTTTTGTCATTTTTGTCATTTTTGTCATTTTTGTCATTTTTGTCATTTTTGTCATTTTTGTCATTTTTGTCATTTTTGTCATTTTTGTCATTTTTGTCATTTTTGTCATTTTTGTCATTTTTGTCATTTTTGTCATTTTTGTCATTTTTGTCATTTTTGTCATTTTTGTCATTTTTGTCATTTTTGTCATTTTTGTCATTTTTGTCATTTTTGTCATTTTTGTCATTTTTGTCATTTTTGTCATTTTTGTCATTTTTGTCATTTTTGTCATTTTTGTCATTTTTGTCATTTTTGTCATTTTTGTCATTTTTGTCATTTTTGTCATTTTTGTCATTTTTGTCATTTTTGTCATTTTTGTCATTTTTGTCATTTTTGTCATTTTTGTAATTTTTGTCATTTTTGTCATTTTTTGTCATTTTTGTCATTTTTTGTCTTTTTTGTCATTTTTGTCATTTTTGTCATTTTTGTCATTTTTGTCATTTTTGTCATTTTTGTCATTTTTGTCATTTTTGTCATTTTTGTCATTTTTGTCATTTTTGTCATTTTTGTCATTTTTGTCATTTTTGTCATTTTTGTCATTTTTGTCATTTTTGTAATTTTTGTCATTTTTGTCATTTTTGTCATTTTTGTCATTTTTGTCATTTTTGTCATTTTTGTCATTTTTGTCATTTTTGTCATTTTTGTCATTTTTGTCATTTTTGTCATTTTTGTCATTTTTGTCATTTTTGTCATTTTTGTCATTTTTGTCATTTTTGTCATTTTTGTCATTTTTGTCATTTTTGTCATTTTTGTCATTTTTGTCATTTTTGTCATTTTTGTCATTTTTGTCATTTTTGTCATTTTTGTCATTTTTGTCATTTTTGTCATTTTTGTCATTTTTGTCATTTTTGTCATTTTTGTCATTTTTGTCATTTTTGTCATTTTTGTCATTTTTGTCATTTTTGTCATTTTTGTCATTTTTGTCATTTTTGTCATTTTTGTCATTTTTGTCATTTTTGTCATTTTTGTCATTTTTGTCATTTTTGTCATTTTTGTCATTTTTGTCATTTTTGTCATTTTTGTCATTTTTGTCATTTTTGTCATTTTTGTCATTTTTGTCATTTTTGTCATTTTTGTTATTTTTGTCATTTTTGTCATTTTTGTCATTTTTGTCATTTTTGTCATTTTGTCATTTTTGTCATTTTTGTCATTTTTGTCATTTTTGTCATTTTTGTCATTTTTGTCATTTTTGTCATTTTTGTCATTTTTGTCATTTTTGTCATTTTTGTCAATTTTTTTTTCGTTTTGATTCTAAACTCTTTCACTTTTTGTCAAATTTGTTTTAGTGTGTGTTATGAATATTCGAAGTTTTTATGATTGGTTTTTATTCAAAAAAAAAAATTTAAATAAATAAAAAACAAAAAAGCAAAAAAACATCCAAATTTCTAATCAATTTTTCCTCCCAAACTCACCTGGAACCAGGGCTAATGAAAAAACTTTTAATGATGTTATTTTGCCTTTTGACTAGCTTCAACTTCGCAACTCCGGACAGCAGAAATTGATGCCGAAAGTAGCGAAACTTAATACTGAAAAAAAAAACAACTCTTTCCCACCGAAATTCCCACGATGACGATGACGGCGACGTTCTTGGTAGCAAAATCCAGTGGAAAAGTGAAAAATCCTCTCACTCAAAACAACATTCAGTTGATGCCTAGTACTTTGGAAGGTACAAATTCGTCTTTTTTTTTTGGTTTGGAAACTCCCCAACTTCAAAATTTTAAGAACACAACACAAAACATCCAAGCTTCAAGAGGCAAAAATTGAAGTGGGAGCTCCCAGAAGAACAAGTCGAAAAAAAACGAGCGTCGTCGAGCGCCCGCGTCAACATGAAAAGGGATTAATTTTCCAAATGATGGCACACACCCTCTCTTTCGGTTCAGTTTATTAGAAAAAGGAACCTAGCTAGGACGAAACAGCGGCCATGGCTTGGTGGATCCCCAGGTTTTTAACTTTTTTTCCGGCTGTTTTGCCTAGAGGGGGTGAATGTTTTCGTGGTCCAATGCCTGTCATTAGCATTTTCGAGGGTTGGTTCAGTGAATTTTTTTTTGTGGCTTTAAACGATTTATTGCCTAGCCACGGCCTCGCATCTTTGAAGTTTGCATGCAGCTAGAAGAAAAATTTAGGAGAAAATAAGCACTAGTGATTTAAGATTCTTGTTTATTAAAGTCAAATGTTTGTTAAGTGATGAATTTGTTAATATTTTGCTGTTGCAAAAATAAATATTTTTCATTACGAGTTTCATTTTTATCCAACGAAACTCTGAGCTGTGACATGAACTCTTTTGAATCTTTTTAGAAAATTTTCTGAGTCCCTCGAGTAACTCTCCAAAATTCCTTCTGAAGAGTCCTTTCTAGAATCCTAACTCACTTCTATAACCTCTAACCATTTACATCTCTTCAGAAGGAACACTTCCGAAACCCTTCAAGCAATTTCCTAAGTCTGTGAGGAAACTTTTCAGAATTCTTCAGCAAATTTGCACAATCTGTTCAGAAATTTGTATTGGTCCTCCAGAGTCCTTTTTGAGTTATTCAAGAATTTTTTATGCTACGTTAAAGGAACTCCACAGATTTCCTTAAAAGTTTCCTTGAAGTATGATCAAGAATCGCTTTTCCAAAGAGCTCTTCGAGTCCGTTCAGATAGAAACTCTATAGACCCTTCGAGTACCTCTACTGTGTACCATAGCTGATTTGGGTCTCTCAAGGATTTTTTCAGGAATTATTTAACAACTTTTATAAGCCTGTCGAACAAATTTTTAGAGTGCCTCAAGCTCAAGTAACTATTCTGAGATTTTTTTGAGAAATTAACGAATACCTAATTCCTTAGGGAAATCTTCGGAATAACTTTATGATAATTATCTTCTGTGCCACTCAACAGCGCTTAAATGTTTTCGCACGAACACTTCCCTTGAGGTCTTCTCCTGAATTCCTTCAGCAATTCTTCTGAGTCTCTTAAACACTTTACTGAATCCCTTCGCTCGCTTTGAAGTCGCTATCGGAACTCTTTTGAGTTCCTTCAGGAACGCTTCTCTGTATATTTTGAACTATTCTCTACAGGGAATCTTTCGTGTTCCGTTTGCTTTTTTATGGAATTCTTTAAGGCTTTTCAAGAACTGTTATGGATCTATTTATGAAATCTATTCAGTCTCTTCAATAACTCTTTGAGTGCCTCCAGGAAAATTTCGGAATCCCTTCAGGAACACATCAGACACCCAAGGTAAATTTTTTAAAACCCTTTAAAAACAACTCTGAATACCTTGAAATGACTCTCAGTAAACTTTTAGAGTAAGGTTGCCAGAATTTTTTCAGAACGTATCCGGAGGGACAATCTGGGCAAACTTTTTAAAAAAAACTTGGAAAAATCCGGGCATTTCATTTCTAAATTGACGATAAACAACTTGGGCAATATCCGGGCAAATTTTGTCAAAACCAAGAAATTATTCAACAAAAATCAAGATAAAAGCATTGAAAAAATTAGCTTTTTCATCAAAATTCGTAAACAGATTTTAAACCGTAGTTTAAAAGGCTTCGAAAAATCTTTTCATGATGATTTTTGCTAAACCTGCTCAAAAAATTTTGTTTAGGTGGCTGAATAAAAAAAAATTACAACACAATTAGTTTTTTTTCGTTTGATTTGCCAAATAAAGTGAAAAATCCGGGCAAAATCGAGCATTTTTCAATCAAATCTGGGCAAACCCGGATAAAATCGGGCAATCTAGCAACCTTATGTTAAAGTCTCTAAGAAATTCTTCAGAGTTTCTTCTGGGACTATTCTTGTTTATTCAAGATCTTTCCCGAATGCTCTCCAGAATTCTATTATTCCTGCTTTGAGAAACTCTATTGGGAATCTTGAAGAATTAATGATCTTTTCATTGTACATATTTGTTTGGAAAATACTACAGAAATTTATGTACCTACACTCAAACTTGCCAAAAAAAATTCTGTGTTTATGCGAGAAAAAAAATCTGACTTTTTGTGATTTTACCTGAAAATTCTGTGATGGTTTTCTATAATTTCATTAATTTCATTGAAAAGTCATTTAAAATTGCGTTTCAATCACTTTTTACTTAAGAAAAAAAAACTATACCTATATCTTATGAATCTTTTCCAATTTCAAGGTAATGATAAGAATAATCATATTGATATAAAAAAAATAAGTACAATACTTTCAAATTCTGTAAAATCTGTGAATATTTCAAAAGATGTTCTGTGACACAGAATCTGTGATAGAAAATTGCTCAAAATTCTGTGGAACTATAGATTTTTCTGTCATTTTGGCAACCTTGCCATGAGTAGTGTCATTTTTGTAACTTTTTTTCCATTTACATTTTAAAAAAATATTTTGTACTGATATTTCAGATTTTTTTCAGAATTTCTTAAGTAAAGAGAGACTGTAACATTTTTTCAAAATTATTATTCAAGTCATCAAAATTAAAATAAATTTAAACCTTTAAGTACAAGTTGTTCTATTTCTATTGGTCTTTGTCGTTGATGTCATTTTTGTTCTTTTTTCAATTGAAGTTTTCGTTGTTTTTTTTCTAAGTTTTCTTTTTTTTATGGACCTTTTTTAGGAACTCAGTTTTTTTTTTCTGAATTTTATACCATAAGTTAAGTTTGATGTTTCATCCTCGGCCTCCAAATTTTAGAAATGAAATCTTGAAAAAGAGAAAAAGACATCGTCACTAAAGAATCACACTTTTCTCTTTCTATTCGAAAATAACCTCGCTGAATGAAAGCTTACAGGAAGCTGTCATCCGGTTGACATATTTTCCCGCATCCGGATGACACACATTTCAAATCAATCGCGTCATATTTTCAACTGAGCAGAAGGATGATTTCACACAAGCAACATAGTTCAGAAACAATTTCAACTGTTTTTGTGTAAATCGTTTTGCTTACTGCAAGCTTCACAGCTTTCGCTTTCGGAATCCTCAAATTTTATTACCTGAATCTAGAGGTCATTCACAGTAAGGTGGTTGTTGCCTCATTTTACAAGAATTGTTAATGCGATGCATCTTATTTACTTACCCCAAATTGGGCGGTGGTGCAGCTGAGTCGATTCGAGAATTGAGATTAGTTTGACTTTTGCTGTGGCCCCGAAACAAGAAAAAAAAACGAAACGAAAAATGATTCGAAGTCATCCCCCCTTGCCCATTTAATCCTTCCGTTGACTGAGCAAATAGAGCAATAGCAGAGAGCACATTCAAAGGGGAAGGTTGAGCGCTTTCGAGTGTTTGAATTTTTTCTTTCACTCAACATTTTCTGGATGGGATGAGCAAGGATTATTTGCTCTCTGCTAGAATAACATTTGCAAATTCATCCTCCGGATTTGGCAGTGAGTATTTTTGGTGACTGGAAAGCTGCAGTCAAGGATTAAGGGCCCTCTGTACAATTGAGGATGACTCTCGAAGTCAAGTGAATGACTACAAAGTAAATATTATAAAGCTTCAATGTCCAGAAAAGACAAAAACTTACTTAGTATTTACAAGACATGAATAGATGCCCTTTCTTCAAAGACAAAGTTTACCAAGTGGAAATTACTAATGGAATGAACTGACAGATTGAAAGCGGCTAAGTGAAACAGAGACAAGTTTCCAGACCACCCATTCGAGGTTTCCTTACATTAGTTAACTTTCACAAAGATTTCAAAACCAATTGTTGTTTATCATAACCGAAAGTTGAGTTGTCTAGCTGACTCAACCCGTCCGTGGAAACTGAGCCGAAAGTTTTCCTCTAGCGATGGCGGTATCAAAATTTTCAGCCGTTCTCTAATAGAAATGCAACCCAAAAGTTCAAAAGATGCAAAATCGACTAAAATCTTCTGCAGCCATCGAGTCAAGTCAAAAGTCAAAGTTCAGCCCATGAATCAGAGAACTGAGCTGTTGTTTTCACTCCGGACGACTGTTCGGTGCTCAATGGGACAACAGCTGACGGAAGAAAGGTCAATGGAGCTCTCGTCTCACATCCCCCAACTAGTTGTGGGATTCAAAATCGAGAAACTTAATTAAGTTCGTTTCAAGTTTCGATCGCGTTGTGGGGTTCATACTGAGTGAAACTGGAGCGCGGATCTGCCATGCCGGTGCTTTCTCTATGGGATGCAGCTTTCGTAATGGATAGAACCCAATATTGTGACGACGCGACGGCGTAAAACCGTGAAGTGTGGGCGGTTTAATAAATCAAAACTATATCTACAGCTGAAGCTCGAACGACCGACCAAATGAAAGAACATATGTAGCGGATAGAGGCCACAAATTTTCAGTTTCAGTGGGAATTGCACAACGTTGGAAGAATATAACTGGGCCGAAATTAAAGGGTGGTTTCGACACATTTTGAAGAGAATGGCTTGAATAATTACTTAAATTACTTAAAATAACTAAATATTTATGCTTACTTCTTGTTACTATCTCACATTTAAATGGCATTTTCTAACCAAGTAATGAACTCACCGCTCACCGCTTGAAAATCGAGCTACTTTTTTTTCCGGGAATTTAACACCACGGTCATTCTCCCCAATTCCTGTTGTGTTTGTGTGGTATTTTTGTTTTGTTTTTTTTTTTGTTTTTTTTGTTTTGTTTTTTTTTGTTTTGTTAAAATCGAGCTACATACTTGCTGCTCTATATGGAAATAATGAGAAGGAAACGATTTACTCGATGTGATGATTTTCTTCAATTCGACTTTCCCGTTAAAATTTCTACTTTATTCCCACTTTCAAGTTGTTGAAAAGTTCTTCCGGAACTAAATGTGTACTAGTAGGGTAAGTGAGCCTAATTTCGCTATATTATGTAAGACGTTTTTAGCTTTCATATTAGTAGGCCGAGTCATTAATTCTTAGTTATACAATTTTTTGGTAACTAGGTTCCAAATTTTTTTCTGAACTCTTTCATGGTTTAAAATAATCATTTCAAGCTTTAATTTACAAAAAATATCATGTTTTATAAAGTGTGTCAATGTTTCTAATTTGGCACTAATTGTTCCTAATGTTAACATAAGGGTGTTCCTAATGTTTACGTATGAGGAAAAATGTATCCGCGTATCCAATATTTGTTCCTGATTTTGCAAATGGGTCTGTTTTTAAACCTTTAATGAGAACAAACTCAAAACTCACCTTTTTATAAATTTGACAACGTTTTTGGAATATGAATAGAGAAATAATGACTATTTAAATCCTACACAATATTCCTTTACGCTAGTTTTCAATAAGCTAGTAGATGTTGAGCTTATTAAAATACAAACTTAATCTTTTCCAATGGATACACTTATTATATTTCAAAAAGTAGATAATTCATTGTAATGGACACAAATAAGATACAGTCAAACAGAGCATCATGCAACAGCATGGTTAGATGCAACATTTGTGTATCACAACACTTATTTAAATTTTGTTTGAGTATAATCTAATAAAATTAACATTTAATGAGAACAAAACGATGATGCCATAGTTTCTCTTTTCGTGAGATAGTTTTTTGAAGTTTTTGATTTCCATAGAAAATTTTAAAAATCGAAATTTTTATATTTTTTGATACCGAAAAAAACTTTACACAGTATGATGGATTGGCTTATTACCTACACACTTTATATTGATTTTATTATCCTATATCAACACTGTTGGTGTATTAATATTTTCGGACAATCATTTAATTTTTTCTAAATAAATATTTTTGAAATTCCGATAGCAGTCTGGACTAAAATGCATCGACATGCAAATCAATGATTCACAGTTTAAATCTTGTTTCCATATGCTGGAATATCGTTTAAAATTTGTTGTGGTATTTTTTATCACGAAATGTATAAAGCATCCTTATGCTTTCTTTTAAAAAAAAACTTTGACCGAAAAAATATCAAATTTAATTCGAACAAAATCAAAAATAATTGCAGATCGTGCTTTATGCTTAACGAAATCACAAACATATCAAAAACTATTACTTTTCACACTTTTACATTTAACTTTTCATTCAAAACAAAAGTTTTTGAAACTTACCTCTTTTCCTTAGTAGGGTGAAAATCACATGTTTTGAAAATTTAAAAATAACTGGTGAAACCAAATATTTTTCTGACTACGTTCATTTGATGTCCTATTAACCTTAAAACTTTTGATGTACAAGCGGTATGATTATCTGTGAATATTAGGTTTTTAGAAGTCATTGAAATGGAAAAGTGTTGCATGGCATGATGCCTCAGATTGCGGTATACAACGTATTTTATTTAGATTTTTTTTTAATTTTTCCTTTCGATTCTGTTTTCATTGAAAAGCTCTCAGTAACTTGATAGTTTCCTTTTCTGTTGCGTAGGGTGCGTTCTTTACAACCTGGAGAAAATATTTTCTCAACAATTATAGCTTTGAGATACTCTGAAGTAAAAAAGAATCATGTTTTATTAACTCAAAACAGCTGATTTCAACAGGTCGTTGAAAATTAAGTTAAAACACAATTCAACCAAGCAAATTTATTTCAAATACATTCTATGACTTTGATAAAGTTTGGAAAACTTTGACTATGTCCATAATTAGGAACACATTGGAAATAGTGTTCCTAATTGTGGACATAAGCTTTTTTTAGTTTTTACACGAAAAAAACATGGTTCTAACATACTTTTTACTAAAATCATGATAAAAACCAACCCGACGAAAAATTTCAAAAAAATTGGGTGACAAATTCAGCTTTTATCTTCCATTTCTAAATAGGTGTTTTTTTAAGAAATTTGCTTACAATTCTATTCAATTTGGACATACTTTGAAACAATCTGGATTTTACGAAAAATCCTGTGAGTTAGAAAACTAATTTGTTTGTGAAATGAAAGTTCACATGATCCGTTACATTATCTTATAATTTTATCATTGTGATAAGTGAAAAACAAGGTCAAAAACAGTCAAAATCAAACGGTATGTTAACATTAGGTACACATGCCAAATTAGGAACACTTACCCTACTTCAAATTGTCGTTTCCTAAGTGACGATGTGTTAGTTTATGCAAACACGGGTTGTAATGCGAAACAAGTAGAATTAAGCCTTTGAATCTACTACATAGTTCCTATATAGACTATTCAAAAAGTTATAAGCACACCTAATGTTAACGGTCATTTTGAGTCGAATTTATTTTTTTCGAATTCTACTGGCTGCGTCCTTTTGTTTACACATTTCTTTACGTGATAACATCAAAAAAACATTTATACCGTATTCGCAAACATATTATAATCAACATTGGTAACTCTCAGCATGCTTTATATACTTCAGCAAGGACATGTATTTCAGCACCACCTCCTGGAGAAAGTTCTTACTAGAAGGAAATTTCAAGCATTGAGGTACTGAGGAAACTCTGAACTCTGAACATTCTTTCCATCAACCGTGGGTTCACGTCTTAACTACAAAAGTTCGTGTTTGAACTTGCATTTCTATGACCACGCAGAAAATTTTGTTTATGTTTTATTTTCAACATAGAAATTTCAGCCTACTCCAACTTTTCTTCGTGTAGCAAAGTATGTTGCTATGGTTCTCAATTTGTGTTGTTGGATTAAAAGGTCCCGACTGACGGAGTATGCTAATAAATCTACAATTTGAGATTCTAATGTCATTTTAATTGGAAAAATCATTGATGGAAACTTCATTTTTTGGACATTACTGAATATTTCATAAAAGAAATCATAAAAAGGCAACAATTTACTAAGTAAATTGATCTTAAAATCTACTTTACAATATAATTTGAGATTTATTGATGACCGCATCATCATTGTTGTTTTTATTTTTATTATCTGGAGCACGTTTGGTAAATGGAAATCAGCATTTCTCCAAAATGAATAAATTGGTAAAGGAAAAAAAAAATCTTCGTGTAGAATTAGCTCTTTTTAATACTTTTCATTTAGGCACATCTAATTTTTTGAAAACTCCAAAACATGTTGAACCGATAAATCAAAATCATATTTTGAGTAGAAAATTTATTAACAAAGTCAACTTACTTATCATGAAATATATTATGAAAAAAAAATAGTAGATATACTTGTGTTGTATTTAGTATAATTGTCAGATCGGGACACAAAGTTTTGGTGATAATGAGCTTAACAGTTTTCGCCAGAAGCTTTCGAAATTTAGTCTAAGGCAACTTAGGTCTTCTCGATAGCATATATTCATGTTCGTAAGAACTTTCCTCACATGGAGGCGCGTTTCATGTGTCCTTCAAGTTTCTGGGGAGTGAGGAATATTACTACTATTATTATATTTGGTATTCGTTTTCGCTCAGTTGTGCACAGGTGCATTACCGGTAGTGCACTTTTTGCTGTTTTCTGTTCTTTTGTGCGCTTAGTGAACTGAACGCAAACGGTGGCACACTCTGAAATATCCAGTGGATCCAGTGTTGCTTGTGCCCTCACCAATACTATCGTGAATTTTGACAGATTAATGTAAACAAATTGCATGAAAGTGAAAACATATATCAGCTGGTGATGGATTTTCACAGCTTGATGTTTACATTTGGCACTATCGAAATCACGCACACCAGCACAAGTGAGGGCAAAACTTGATTTATACTCGTTTTTAGCCGGAACGGTGCAACACTATCGAGTGGTGAAAACGAATACGATATGAGCTAGTGATTACATTTGAAAATGCGTGGTCTAACTCCGGAGAAGAGAAAAAGTAGCGTGCACAACATGGTGAACTGTGAGTAGAATATCATTAAGAAAATTGGCCATAGAAGAAGATGTGAGCCTCGGAGGGGAACGGAAAGCTATTAAAAATATGGTGAACATTGTACATTTGAAGATGAACCGAGGAGTGGTCGGAGATCTGGTCCTGTGCTATCGACAAAAAGGTCAGGGATGCCTACAAACAGAAACCATTGGCTTCCATTGGTTCGGGGTGTGGCGAGAAAAGTGATGCGTGCTAAAGAGCGACTTGGGCTGAAGACGTACCGGAAGCAGAAAAAACCTAAAAGTAATCCAAATCAAGCCGCTTCTGTCAAACCAAGAGCACGGCAACTGTATGATTCAATATTTTGCAAAATTTCTGGGTGCATTGTCATTGAAGATTAAACGTATGTGAAATTGGACTATAAAACCCTCTCTTAGCCACAATACTTCACTGTACGCTAGGACCATAGTACTTTGAAATATACAAGGTAGGCTATTCCGCTCTCTTTAAACGTATTGGTAAAATGCCCCGAAAAATAGTAATGGAAAAACCGGGAAAATGTATGAAATTTATCAGAAAATCACAGTTTTCTTAAAATTTACAAGAGAAAAATATGTACAGATGCATTTTTATGCAATAAACAATATTTGGCTTTTCAACACAATTGAAAATAGTATGCAATTGGCTTTTTGTTGATTTAAAATTAAAATTTGGTGATATTTTTAGCTTGAGTGTCCTTTTTCTTTGACAATTTGAATAAAAATTCAAACAAATTGACTTTTCATCGCTCAAATATGAACTCTGTTTGATCATTTATCAAATTTTTAACATAGACAGAAGAAAATATTACAATTATTGAACCTGCAGAATCAATCTTTAATCTGAAACCCTTTTCAAACCAATCGAATGGCTATCGACGGAGAAATTAAGAATTTTGATTTCCATTCTATATGAAACTGACAAATTTTTATAACTTTTATTTTCTTTGGTATGCAAGCATGCTGTGTACATACACGGAGCATTTAAGTGAGGTTAAGGGCAATGGCCTACCTGTTATTTTCCAAGTACTATGCCCTAGGACAAGGAAATCCCCGAAACGAAGAAGGCCATTTTCACCGAAAGTTTTACAAGAAATATCTAGCCCGTACGTAACTTTGACCGAAGCAAAGCTACGAAAATACATAAAACCATCTGATGACACCGCTAAATTTCAGAGAAGGATTAACCAAAAGTGGTGAAAATGGTGGGTAATGTAACTGTGCAGAAGCTTATGACTCATGTTCGAAGAAAAGTGCGAAGTCTGGCTTATAATGGGCCGGCTTGGGTAGGACACAAATAATGACACAGTGTGCCAAAAAAATTAATAAAATTTCATAAATCAATTTTTTTATTATTTCTAAAGTGTGCTTATAACTTCTGGAATAGTCTATAGTATTTGTTACTCTCCTGGGCATGAAAATTATTATTTGTAGGTTTTGTGTGATGTAAAATGTAAAATGTCAAAAAAAAAATGAATTGAATGAATGAATTCATTGCATTGCATAGCTTAATCATTTTTTTTTTCGTTATATTCAAGAATAAAATCTGCTACTAAATACAAAAAAATAAATTTAAAAATTAGCTGAAAAGCTTCAATCATAAAAAATATAATTTTATTTTAAATGAGCACGTAGATCGAATTAAAACATCGAAACGCTGTAATCTTTCGTTTTTGGCAAGTATTTATTTTGAGTAAATTTCCGAATTTAGTTAAACGTTTTTTTTTCCTTTCATTATTTGTTTTGTTTTTTTATTTTATAAATATTTCTACATATTTCAACTAATGGAGCATGCCAAATAATCGAAGACATCATGAATAATTTGAAGAATTTTTAATGCAAACGAAAACTCATAGGAAATGTAAAGCATATTCTTACAAAATTTATGTCAAAACTTTGAATTATCTTTAAAGAGTAAGAAAACTGAACCAATACATTAATAGTTATAAATGTTAAGCAAAGCAAATAATCTCTCATTGTTTCATTCATAACTCTCAAAGGAGCTAGGCCCACTAGCCCACTATTGTGGCCTCCAGATGAAAGTTGCATCATGAATTGGGAAATACAATGATATTATTTGCAGATAATTTGGTTATGCAGACGGTAACTTTAGACATCATTTAAAGCTTATTTAATTAATTTTTTTTTCGTGTTAAAGTTCATTACTTCTTTTTTAAATATTCTATTTGAAAAGCTGGTAAAATTTCGATGCGTTTTTTATGTGCAATTTTATGATTTCCGTTGGAAAATTCTTTAGCTTTGAAATAAAGTTTAATTTTATTTACAAAAAAATCTGATCAAATCTAACTCGAAACATAGAAATGTTTGAAATCTGGAACATACATGTGTCGTAAAAATGAACCCAATTTTCAATTTTGGGAATAATCTGAAGAACCCCGGCGCAAAATCATATAGTTTAATTAAGTGGAGTTTTATGGAGTTTTTTTTAAATCTCTTCATCCATAAAATCCTAAATCGACTTCATCCTTAAAAAAGAATTATTTATTTAGTGAGTTTTAAAATAATCCTATAAAATTCTCAAAAAATAACGAATCAAAGTTTAGTTGTGATTTTATTGTTTATTTATCGTTCAAAATAAGCAAATTTTTGTGAAATTATCATACAATATTAAAATTTTCCCTAACTTTTCTTCAAAAACTTCCAAACGGGTTAACTTATGACTATCATTTTTATGGTTTCATATAGCCTGAAAAGGCCGGAACACTTTGAAATATATGGAGCGATAATTTTGACCACTTCAAAAAGAAAAAAGAATGTCTTTTTATTGGAAATTTTTTGTGACACTAGCGTTGGCGAATTTCAATTTGTACCCCTATAGTGTTGCCAAATAATATTTCGAATGCAGACGTTTTAGCCAACATTAAATTATGTTATTCTCGCAAAACCTGAAATTTCTTGCCATTTCAGCTTCCATTGTAATTCAAGTATTTCCTTTCACGAAATTTAGCTTGGAAACAAAATTATTTCAGATTCTCGACCATTTTCAATGGCAAGTATCTATCAGTTGGAAAATAATAAAATATCATAAAAAAAACTTCTTTCCATTAAAATCATCAACAGTTCGGATGTTTAGTTTTAATTAATTTTAGTTTTAATATTCACAACTTTATCATAACTCAAATATTTTTTCTTTGAATTTATCTTAATAATAAGTATTTCTTCATTCAAATTCTACTTTACTTTTTTCACCACAAATCGTATTTAAACTCGTTCTAACTTTCTTCATCGATTCAAGGCCACGTTTCAATTTATTACATCTTACTTTTTTATGTTTTTTTTTTATTTTTCCAATCCTTCGTCTATTGTAATTAAACTATTTCTCCAAGCAATGAATTGAACCGTGATCAATTTTAAATTCTTTGATCAACCTTTTTTTTAGTTTTCCTGATGTTTACACATTAAAAAAAAAAAAAGATTAGCACTTAGCAAATTGAATCCCCGCAATCTAAAAAAAAGTAATAATTTTCCAAACTATACCAATCTTTTTCGCCAAATCCATTTTTGAAATGAATCTCTTCACAAGATTAAAATCATTAATCCGATTTTCAATAGGCTTCAAATTAATTTTATTATGAATTTGAGTGACCAGAACTCCAATTTAAGTGTCATCGAATTTTTTTTAAAATGTAAATTCTTAATCAAAAGGAAAATTAATATTCCATTTTTTTACTTTATGGTTATTCTAATTTCAAGATGATATGTTGGTTTTATTGGTTTTTTTTTTCTTCGAATCAACAATTCATTATTCACTAATGTTTTTCTCAAAGCTGAAGATTCAAAAATCAGAGGCCAAGTCTAAAACTTAAAGCCTACAGAGCTTTAAAAATCACAAAATATTGTATGCAGTTGTTACTTTTTAATAATGAACAAATCTTATTGAAATTATCCAATTTTATTGTGTTCAGAGCATTGCCAAAATTTTTGATTAGCTTTTTAAATACAAAAAAAATGAACACGCCAAGCCTCTAAATTTTGCTACCGAATTAGGAATTTCAATTTCTAAAAATCAAGTATTGAACGAAAAGTTCTATGCGTAAGATTAAATATTTTAAAATTTAAAATGACAATTTTCATTGATTCTAGAGTTCAAATTAAATCAGTTTTGTCTGTTGAATTGAAAAATAATTATTCAGCGTTTGACCAAATGAATAAAAGATAATAAAAAAAATCGAAATTTATTATTGGTATTCATGAGGGACTAACTAACTATCAGTTATCAAAGCTCGATTTTTACTCAAAACTGATAAATTTAAATATTTTCTCACGCGATTACCAAGGTTGCCGAAAAAACATTCTTGTTTTTGACAAAAAAATGAAATTCTGTGTTTTCAACCTAAAATTTTGTGACGGTTTTCTGTGATGTTAATTTGATAAAGTTCATTGAGAAATCAGGTGAAATATAAAAAAAATAAATTTTCATTACCTTGTTTTCATATTTTCAGGAATTAGAGTCATAAATAAAAAGTCAACATAAAAATTTATAATTTTGGAATTCTGTGACAAATTTATAAAGTCTGTGAATTCTGCGATAATTTCAAAAATTTATAATCTGGGACACAGATTCTGTGACAAAATTTTGCTCAAAATTATGTGATAATATAGATTAATCTGTGCTTTCGACTACATTGGCCATTACACAAGAACTAGAGGTTCCCTGACAAGTGATTCGAATTCAGGACGCCAAAACCTTATAAAACATAGGCACCAAAAATGCTATTCCTTAGTGATATCAATTTAATCTTTTGACCTCGATTAAAAGGGTCTAAAACAATGAACTGGTGAAAATGGTACTATCAAAATTGGTAAAATTTTAATTGAAGCTCATAAAATCTGTCATACAGTGTATGAAATCCACCTGAATCAACTCGCCAACAAAATGGAAACTGCCACGTGCCATTCGGAGTAACTATCGAACTCATCTCCGACGTTAGGTGTAATTCGATATCGCTTTCGACGTTTCAATGGTGGTGTGACCTCCGGCGGACTTTTGTGTACCAACGAACAGAAGGACTACAGTCGGTAGGTCGGTAACTAATCTGTCGCTTAGTAGATACACACAACAAAATGGAGAAACGGGAACTTTTGGATATTTTGTATCTGTATCGAGTAGCAACCAAGCTTTCCACCCACCGCTAATCTCCGCCCACGTTCTTCCTTACTTCTGCGGGAGACATCGAAGCTACGATGATGGATGACGGGTCCAGAAATAGATTTGTCATTATTATTATTAGCTCGGTGGTTGTTGCCGAGCTTTCCGATTTTGGAAGGTGTCTGTTAGACCGAAAAGTTCGAAATTTTTGTTCAAACATCACTCTCTGGAGCCACTACAGTTTATCCAAAAGTTTACCAGGTTAAAAATTATCTCATAAACGGAATTAGACCAACTCAGATTTTGAATAACGAATTATTTTGAACCTGAAAAACTTCTAGACAACTTTTGGTGGCTCCAGAGAGTGAAGTTTGGACAACCATTTTATTCTCTTCATTTGCATTTCCAAATTCAAGTCGGTCTAACATATGTAGATATTTGTAGAAATCACAACGTTTGCTCGAAGCTTCCAAAAGACCAGACTGGCTGAGGCCTCGTGTGCTAATTGGGTGTTTGCAAGATCTGTATCGACTTAGGAGGAAATCGAATTCCGTTTCCCAGAAAGGGAAGCAATCTTTGAAGATGATGCAAGACCTATTTAAGGGCAGGAGGAGTATAATTCTGATGAACAACTTTCGCTTCCCGGTTCGGGAATTAATTATAACGCTATAAATTCGTGCTACCAGTAGATTCGAGAAGACGGGACATAGAAATTCATTCCTTTCCCGAGAGAGCCATTAATCTAAGTTAAGTTTGGCGTACGTGTGAGTGATTGAGCGGCGGAGATTCCGAAGTCGATTGGCTTTGATGGATGAAATTGGGATGACAGCCGTCAGGAGCCTCTGCCTAGCAAACATTTTCGGCCCTGAAAAGCAAACGGATCGGATGGAGGCTGAACCAAGGTAATCAAGGCGCGCTCGGAACGTTGAATAACGACAAATAAAGCTAATCAGCCGAAGCAAGATAAGGTAATAAATTACGTTGGTGAAAAAATGTAAAAAAAAACAGGTTGTGAATTCCCTAATTTACAATTACTTAGCAAAGGTCCTGAATTTAAATTACTATTTGAGAATTCTTAACACTGTGTAAGGAAATTTCAGGAAACTAATCTGCTGATCTTTCAATTCCTAGATAAAAGTCATTCGATTTGAATATCAACCATAATTGGAAGTAATGCAACTGTAAAAACTCTCTTTCCATTTCCAAACCCACAACTACGTGCAATTGCCACAATTGAGGGACTTATAGCTCTAATCTCACACTTTCCTTTTTTTACTTCAACTACCCCAATAGCTGATGATAACCGGTATAATTTGAAATTGTTTAAGTTTTTTCTCTTCTTCGGCATTTTCCACTCTTTCAGCAAAAAAAAACCCATTGCAATGCATTGGATTTAATGAAACATATAATTGGACTCAGGGTGTGTTTTTCTTGCTCAAACTTTATCAACCGGAGTACCACCGAAATGAAAGAAAGGAAAGCCAAGGAGGGGGACAAAACTTTCTTTCAAGGTGCAATCAAATTGGACTTGTGGTCCGTTATCAGTTTCTCAGACTCGGAGAGTTGCTCTTGTCAAAGTTTGGTGAAGATGAAGGTGGCTTAGTGGGAAAAAGTTTTGCAGGTTCTTATTATGGATGGTCATCATTTTTGAGTGCGCCCATTTAGCCAGCAGAAATAAGCCGGGCAGGTGCTATCGTCGTAGAAATTAGATGATGGAAGCTTGTAAAATGTCAGCTAGCGGTTTGAGTGCAATTTCAACTATTACGAATCTTATCTCTGTCGAGAAACTTTATTGATCTTTTTCGGGTGATGCTGGAAAGTTGAAAATTCTAATATTCAAAAAAAAAAAAAATAACAAAATAATATGCAGCCAAAAATTAAGGTTGTAGTGACAAGAATTGACTTCAAAACTAACAAAATATAATGCCAAAACATATTTAAAAAATTATAATAAATCAAAACTTTGGTGCAGCTATTAAAATAGAAAGCAGTTTGCTCTTAACATATTTTTATTTGTTGAATAAAGTTGTTTTTTGATGGTTTGTTTTTCGACAAGTTTTTGAGATCCCAGCCAATTTTAAATTTTGATTGAAATATGAAAATCCTCCAGCACTAAATTAAACAGAGTTTGGAAGAAATTAAGAAAAATAAACTATCCGTTCTGATTTTTTTTTAGCTTTTAAAAGACGACAACTTGTATAATGCTCAAAAGAACGCCTTGAAACATGTTAAGTTCAAAATTTTTCATAGACAAAAATTATCGTCATCTCATTTTCATTTTCTTAAAAAATCATTTTTCGAAACTTCGAGTTTTATTCAGCTAACTTCAAACTTTTTATTCGAAATATTAACGCATATGGTAATACAATAATAATAATAAATTTTTGAAATCGATCATATAATACTTTCACTTTCTCCAACGATGCAATAGATTAAGGTTCTCAGGAAAAAAAACTAACAGAAAGTTTCTTTTCTCGCATCTGTAAAAATCAGATATTAGAAAGAAATAGTGTTTCAAATGGTAAAAACGCATTTAAACGCAATTTGAACGCATTGTGAGATTCAACAAAGATGCCAAAAGCGTTATATTTTTCAGTTTAAAAAACTCAGAATCGTCCTTCAGTGATTTAAGAAATAATTTCAAAAAATTCTATTGATATTTTATTTTTCTTCTTGAATTAGATCCCATTCTTTTGAAACAGTGGCCTCCTCGTGGAGCTGGCTCTTTTAGTTAAATTAGTATCACTTTTATGTCTTGGATAAAGTTGTAGCCAGGAAATTTTCCTATTAGTCTATGTTACTGAGTTGGAAAAATGCAAAAGGATTAGACATGTATTTGAACAGTACTGAATATGAATTTGCCTTTTGAAAATCGTAAAAAACTTGAAGTCTTCATAAAAATAAATGTTCTAAAGCAGGGGTAAGCAATAGGTCGCTGTAAGCTTTGTATAAAAATTTCAAATTCTGAAATTTTTGTACCTCCCATAACTTTGTTTGGTTGTTTTGGCTGCCAGAAAAAGCAAACAAAAATTTTGGAAGCGGTTCAGTCTAGTCCAGTAATGAAATAAAACTCGTTGATTTTGTATGGAAAATTGTATAGGAAAGCAAAATTTTTCATGCAAAACTCGCTAGAGATGTGCTGAAAGTTCCAAAAATTATAACTTTGAATGAAAAATGTTCCTTGATTCTTGCAGTACAATTCATGTGAACATAGCACAAACCAAACTTGTACCCTAGAAAAGGTATTCGATGTTATATACATATTTTTCAGGTAGTAGAAAATCTCAAAAAATATTGATTTATATAACCTTTGCAAAAACATTTCATGAAAACATTAAAAGCTTTAGCAAGCAATGTCTAACATTTTTAAATACTTTTCAATGGATTCAGTTTTTTTAATTTGAAATGGTTATTACTTTTTTTTATGGACTTTCTAAGCTCAAGCTTAAGATTAATCAAAACCAGGAATCAAAGAACAACTTCATTTCAAGCTTATTGGAATTTTTTGGATGATTCAATGTGCAAAAACTTCTTCTTCCATAAAAAATTCCATTCGAAATTGAAACGTGATGCGCTTACTCAGGAATCAACCTTTCTATCACAAATTTTACACTAATGGGGACTCAAAAGGCATCGAAAAAACATATGGGAGCAAATTATTGTTATTTATTTTATTTTATAACTACAGTTTATTTACTTAACAAATCTGAAAAAGGAAAGACAAAACTAAATAATTAATGTTTTTAAAGGAAACCGAAATTTAACACTGTATCACTCGGTACATCGTTATCATTTGATTATAATCAAAAATTTTTAATTGAATTAAACTCTTCGCAAACATTCTTCCAAATAGAGACATGATTTGCTTCCCTTTGTTTTTGCAAACGAATTTTTTTTAAACTTTCCTGGTTCATTAATCAACTAGTGTTTGTAACATGGTGGAATCGATGGGAATTTGTAGGAAGATGAAAATCCAACTGATCTTGTTGTTCAAAACCTTCTGTTTATACTGTTGTTATTCCGATTCCCCCGGTATTCACCGCGGAATTTTCATCATGGCGGAGAAATCGGAATGAAAAAAAATGCTAAGAGGTTTTCAACTACAAAACCAGTTGGATTTTCATCTTTCAACCAATTCCCCATCGATTCCAACATGTTACAAAATCTAGTTTCGTCTCGTTATTGAGTTGTTGACGAAAGAAGATTTTTCACGTCCATTTTTATGAGAAGTTTAAGTGAGCCTAAAAAGTTTAAATCCCAGCGATAAATTAGAATACTTAAGATTTCGACAGGAGCTAGTTTTTGACAGATTTTTAAATAAAGACCTATCTTTCTATGTGTTTGCTGTTCATATTTTTCTATTGTTACTCTTTCAATTTAGCATGTGTTGATCATAAACTTTATTCTTAATGAGTTTTTAAATAGCAGTGAATCATATAATTAAAATTAACATTCTCAATCACCTGTTAAGGGGGGAGTAGGGTCTAACGGGTTAAAAAAACACCATTTTCACGTTTTTTTTAGAGCTATCGTTCAAACAAATGTATTCAAATTTTTTGCATTATACAAAGCATTGTTAAAAGAACATTAAGTATTTTTTTCGTAGAAAAATATTGAAGAATGAGCCGGTGACTTAGCACTTTCGAGGATGCCTTTTAGAAAACAGGATTTGCGGTGGACACTGTATCTCAGCACAGAATCATCTGAAGTCAAAAAATCAGAGCAAAATATTTTTGATAGATGTTTTTTTGGACCCCAGCGATTTTATTTAACTTAAAAAATTTTTTTATGAAATTTTTGTGGCTGTTTGAAGTAAAAACTACGATTTTTCACGAAAAAATCCGCCATTTTTTATCTGTAAAATCTCGCCAAAGTAAAAAAAAACAAAAAAAGAAAATCGTTGGGGTTTGGTATTTTATATGTAGAAAATATGTTCCAAATTTGAAAAGAATCGGTAAAGTAGTTTTCAAATGACGATGTCCACTGACTTTAAAAATGTGCTTTCGAGAAAAACGCGTTTGAAGTTTCTGCTCTAGAATTCTTGCAGTATTAGGTAAGAGGAGATGAAGGCCTATAATTTCTACAGTTTTGCTTCGATTGACTTGAAAATTTGACACAACTTTCTTGAAATGTTTTGCAATAAGAAAATAAAAAAATAAAAAATCGATTTTTTTAAAGTGTTAGACCCTACTCCCCCCTTAAATTCAATGCAATCGACCAAATAAGAATAGTTTTGAATCATGAAAAAACTTACCTTTTATTAAAATAAAGCAACATAAAAGGAATCAATGGATGGATAATGTTCTGAATTAAGTGTTTTCGTTAATTTAATTCAAATTTTCGCTTACATTCAACGGTCCATGAACAAATTTTAAGCATAAACTAGAACTGAAAATTCACCTTAAAATCTATTTTGTTGACATCCAACTTCCTGTGAATGTTTCTACTGTTTCCATAGTTTTAAAACGCCATGAAGTAGTCAAGCACCTACAATATACAAAAATTTATATTGCTTTCAAACAAAAGAGGTGGAAATGTTTTAGTCAAAAACTAAAGCTTTTGGTGTCGAAAACTAAAATTGAATGTCGAAACCGACACATCGTCAGGTTTTAGTAAAAAGTTTATAAAAACTTCATTATGAGACTTTTGATCAATAAAAAAGATAGAGAATAAAGAATAAATTCTGATTCATAGAACTAATCATATTTGTGATGAAAAACTTAAGTCAATTGATTTATTTGTATTGCAAAAACTGCCGAAAACTATTTAACACGTTCGTCGCCACGCTCATTTTGGTAGTTTTGCTAGCCGGGCCCAAAGAAATTTTCAGAGAGAGAAAGCAAAGAGGGAGAACTCCCATATTTGAAACGTGTGGCGAAGCTGAGCGGTAAACTCAAGTAAGAGAGCGTCACCTGCTTTTTGATGTGACGGGGCCCCCCAGGAAATACACCCGTCTGCCGAATATGGGTGACGTGGCGACGAACGTGTTAAGTAAATATTTTAATTTATTGACTTAGATTCCTTTTACCTTGGAGTATTTCCGAGGTGTTTTTCCAGGATTTCCTCATCAGCCCTCGACCTCAGAATCCTCAAAGCCCCGACTTTTTTTTCTTTTAAACGGTGGAAAAATCTGTTTTTTTATGTTCCGTATGAGATACTTGGATTGAGATGTTGAGCAAAAATCCACAATTATACAAATTTGTAGGCAGTTATAGTTTATGTACATTCATGATTCTAGTATTTCTTACAGAATTCTCGTATTTTTTAATTTTATAGATGGATTTTCCTAATTTAGCACTCGTATAAAAATTTTTTTACTGATTTATAAAAAATGTATTACTGGTAAAGTGGGTTGCCAATCTTCATGTGGAATAACTCAATTCTCAATTTTTGCACTATATTTCTACAAAATTTCTGAAAAATGACAGGCTGGTTTGGTTGAACCAAAGAATTACAGATTTTTTTTCAAGAAATCCAAATTTTTGTCGTCGACTTTTATGCTCAGTCGTGTCGATAAGAAATCTAAAATTGATCACCCAGGCGCTATTATAGAGCTTTCCTCATTTTAGTCAATATTCAAGAACAAAAAAAAAAATTGATAATTTAAAGGTCATAAAAACTTATTTGGTGGTGCTCAAAAATTATAATATTTTCGTCACTTGAGAACTTAGCTGGTTATTGTTTAATATTTCTGTAAAGATGAAAAGGATATTTCTTTTTTGGTGAAAAATTAATACTATAGGTAGTACGAAACAAGTCCTTATAAAAATTTGTTTAAGAAAATACGTACTTATATAGAAAAAAGGAGTGCTTATTATGCCCTGGGTGCTCGTTATGCCCTCATCTCCCTAATTGAAAACTAACAAAACTAATTTTTTCGCCAAATTTGATAAAATATTTAAATTTTTATAAAATATTTGATGAACATATTTATCATACAATGCTATCTTTGCAAATGGAATTAAAATTCCTGCGATGATCTGTAGTCGTTTGCTCTTCCAATCTGCATTTTATGGATTTGAAATTGAAAAGTTGTAGTTCAATAATTAGGAAAAATGTTTTCTGAATTTAAAAAAAAACTCCACTCTACACTTTGTAAATAAATAACATTGCACTTATACCTTCAAAAGAAAACAATAAGTACTTAAAACACTAGAAAAAAGTAAACAATGTGAATGATTTAGGGCAAACGCTACTCCAAACAAATGAAGTGCATATTTGATTAAATCACTGACATATCACTATACTGACTAGTATAGAAATAAATTTTATTTGAGAAAAGCTTCGTGGGCCGCACAGGAAGGTCTCAAGGGTCGCAGCTTGCACACGCCTGTTCTAGAGGATTGTTCAATCTTCTGGAAAAGATCGATTCCAAGATCGATTCTGCTGAATGGTTCCAAGATCGATCCACCCAAAAAATCGAATCAAAAAAATCGAATCAAAGAAGGATATTTTATGCTGAAAAACGACAGGAAAGCCGAATATCAAATGTAAAAGCAATAAAAAAATATGTGTTTTGAAATTCAACATCACAATGTTTAACTTTTCATGACTTTGATTGAGTGTTTATGAAATATGGAAAGCAGAATAAATAATAGCATTTTTTTCATATGACATACTTTAAAATTCAAATCACACGCGTGTCTGATAGGAATGAGACAAAATATTTTAACTTGACTGATTGAAACAATTCAACTATTTTATGTTAGCTCATTTAGTAAAATGCTAAATTCAAAATGGATACAGCTAGGATTTTTATTTTCGCTGATGTTTTTAATACCATCAATTCAGCAACAGGTCATGGTACAAAGTGTTCAACTGTCATAAGGTTGCCAGAATTTTTCAGGCATGTTACCTAAACGGGTTAATCCGGGCTTTTTTTTATCTTTAAGCCTGTCAAAATCCGGGCATTTGATTTAAAAAATTCCAAACTCAAAATCCGCGCAATATCCGGGCAAATTAAGTATAATGCAAAAAAAATATTTATCAAAAATCATGAAGAAATCAACTTGTCATACTGATTTTTTTTAAGGAAACACATCTGCAATCGTTTTTTTTAGATTTCCCAAATACCGTTCATGACTATTTTGGTAAAAGTTAATCAAAAAAATCATTTTGGATGAAAAAATCTATTATTTTAAAATCTCTCTATGATTTTTATTGTTTGATTATGCAAATAAAATTATTAAATCCAGGCATTTCTCAATGACATACGGGCAACCAAATTCGCTCAAATTTTGCATGAAATATTCAGGCAATCTGGCAAGTTTATGCTATGATTTAGAAGGTTCAATTAAAATTCAATTCTTCAAGCAACCATATTTTTCAAGTATTTTTTATTTTTTCATTAGGATAAGAAGGAGTGTTAATATCAATTTGAGGAATGAAATAATTCAAATGTAAAATGATATATTTTTCTAGAAATACTTTTCATATTAGTCTTATTAAAAAAACTGAACAGCCTTCTACCGAACATCGCCTATGAAATTTGAAAGTTTCGATAAGAACTTAAACATTGAGTTAAATTTAATGCTATAGATTAAGGCTGTCAGATTTTTTTCAGTACGCAGCAAGATTTTATTAAATATCCGGGCAAACCCGAATAAAACCGGGCAATCTGGATACCTTACTTCAGATGCCTAATTAAAGACTGATTTAGTTTTCGATAAGAGTTCAGGTTTTCTTCAAGAAAAGAGGTAAAGGAAACCCCATCTATTAAGTAGGTCTCGATAATATTTGAGGCATGGTAGCACCAACAATGAAAAACAGTCTTTCGGATGGAGCCGGATCTGGAAGAATTCGGAATTCTGATCGAAACAGAATCTCAAAATCTTGAAAAGATCGAAAATAAACCGATTTAATCGATTTTTCCAATGCTAAAGAATCGATCCAAGAAATCATAAATTTGAGTCAAAAAGATCGATTGCGCCAAGATCGATCAAAGATCGACTAATCCTTTTCTAGACCCCCGCTAGATTAATTCAAATGCGGCTTAAATGAAAAGGAAAACATCAAATTTTCAACATAGTATCATCATGGCTATAGTTTTCTCTGTTAAGGGCTCATTAAAGTCCCACTTTTCAAATTTATCTGGTTTAATAGTTTTTGTTCAGACCATCATTCACATTGAAAATTTAAACAGAATGTTCTTCCTTCAGCTTGAAACGACTCAAAAGTAGGGCAATAACTTCGTATTCGATTTAAATACTTTACAAGTGACAATCAAAGCTCAATGGCTTGAAAAATCATTCCAGTACTACCTCCTCCATTCTATTGGCTTGTCTGAGGCATGCGAGCAAAGGAATCACTCTCAAGTGCTGGACAGTTGTACAATAAATTGCATTAATAGTTCTTCCCTTCGCCCTCCCAAATCCTTCTTCTTCTATTCCATTCAAGAACAGGAAAAATAGTCACCAGATGGGATCAAATTAGGATTGAACCGAGCGACAGACGATGGTTCCAGACAACAGAAAGCCTTTTCTGTCCGAGTTCGGTTCGCAGGGAAAAACCAACCGGAAGAGACAAAGTTTTGCCCTTCTTTCTTTCTCGGGGATGCCTCCGATTCGAAGTTGGAACAAACCCCACAATTGATTATCCACTGGAGAAAAGATTCCTGGTGGGTCTCCCCAAATGGTTTCGGAAATTGTGGAATCGAGAACATTCTTGATAAGTCATCAGTTTTTCTTGTTTTTTTTACCCCTTTTGTGGTCAACGGAAAACATAAATTGAAAGGGAAAGAAAAATCTAAGGATAGGATTTATTTCAAGACTTTCTTAAATCAATGATATAACTTCTTAAAAAAAACAAATTCTTGTTCAGAAAATATTTCCAGTTAAAGGTTTTTGAGCCACGAAACGGTCAAAATGGGTTCAACTTTCCCGAAATCTACTCCAACCACCATTAATCATCGTTCCATTTTCCGGACAGTTGATTTTCGGGGAAAGACACAACCAAATGGACGGTTACCGCAAAATAAAAGAAGGACAGAAGAGAAAACATTTCGATTCAAAGTTTCAGTCAGTTGTACCTGGAACCGGAAGTATCCCTGCACCACTAGAATCAGCTGTTTCTTGTTGCCGGGTTTTTGCTTGTTCTGAAATTTTGCTTGTTTTTCTCTCCTGGGTCATCTCGTTTCGTCCACCTCCTCCAAACCCCCAAGGATTTGATGTAAAGGCCAGGGAAAACTTGCAAACTTTCACAAACAGAAACATTGTTATTCGTTTCCGTTTCTTTTGCCATCGCTGAAGGGATTAAACACAGTGGGGAACAAAAAAATCTCATGGTGGGTTGGTCTTTCTTTTTTGCAAAAACTTGAAAAATGTATCCTTTCAATCGGCACAATGGCCAAGTTTTGGCAAAATTCTATGTATTATGACAGAGTAGAAATTTGAAGTAGAAAGTTGAAAAATTGACCGATAAATTTTGAAAGAGAAATTTAAATCTCAACTCTGGGTACACTAACTCAAGTCTTGAAAAGATACATATTTTATATTCAAATTTGAATTCCTAGCCTGGGTTTTGGAAACTTCTGTATTAATTTTCTAAGAGAGAAACGAACGATTCCGATCACTCCTCCAATGAAAAAGTAAAGACAGAAACGAAACAAATTAAATTATCCTGCCTTTTACTTTTTTTCCCCACAAACAAGCATCGGTCAATCAAATCTAGGAAAACAATAAATCAATCAACAAGCGGCTTAAGGCTTAAGGTGAACAAACGACCATCACAGTTACATTAATTTCCATCACACTCATCTAAAGGTAAGAAGAGATTGAATAATTGGATTTCTTTTCCTTTCTCTTATAGATAGATTTTTCGTCTGAAACAGGAATCCAATTTCCGTTTTTTCAGAAAACAAAGAAAAAACCAAAGCAAACATTAGATTTAAATCCAACGTTAATCATTTTCACTGGACCTTTACAGGACAAATTGAGAAAATTGACAAATTTGAAAAAAATTACACAAAATCGAAAAAAAATACAAAATTGACACAATATAACACAAAATTGACAAAAATTGGCACAAAATTGACACAAAATAGGCATAAAATGGAACAAAGTTGACACAAAATTGAAACAAAATTGACACAAAATAGACACAAAATTTACACAAAATTGACAACAGATGATACAAAATTGACACAAAGTAAACACAAAATTGACAACAAGTTGATATAAAACTTAAACAAAATTGCCAAAATTGCCAAAATTGCCAAAATTGCCAAAATTGACAAAATTGACAAAATTGACAAAATTGACAAAATTGACAAAATTGACAAAATTGACAAAATTGACAAAATTGACAAAATTGACAAAATTGACAAAATTGACAAAATTGACAAAATTGACAAAATTGACAAAATTGACAAAATTGACAAAATTGACAAAATTGACAAAATTGACAAAATTGACAAAATTGACAAAATTGACAAAATTGACAAAATTGACAAAATTGACAAAATTGACAAAATTGACAAAATTGACAAAATTGACAAAATTGACAAAATTGACAAAATTGACAAAATTGACAAAATTGACAAAATTGACAAAATTGACAAAATTGACAAAATTGACAAAATTGACAAAATTGACAAAATTGACAAAATTGACAAAATTGACAAAATTGACAAAATTGACAAAATTGACAAAATTGACAAAATTGACAAAATTGACAAAATTGACAAAATTGACAAAATTGACAAAATTGACAAAATTGACAAAATTGACAAAATTGACAAAATTGACAAAATTGACAAAATTGACAAAATTGACAAAATTGACAAAATTGACAAAATTGACAAAATTGACAAAATTGACAAAATTGACAAAATTGACAAAATTGACAAAATTGACAAAATTGACAAAATTGACAAAATTGACAAAATTGACAAAATTGACAAAATTGACAAAATTGACAAAATTGACAAAATTGACAAAATTGACAAAATTGACAAAATTGACAAAATTGACAAAATTGACAAAATTGACAAAATTGACAAAATTGACAAAATTGACAAAATTGACAAAATTGACAAAATTGACAAAATTGACAAAATTGACAAAATTGACAAAATTGACAAAATTGACAAAATTGACAAAATTGACAAAATTGACAAAATTGACAAAATTGACAAAATTGACAAAATTGACAAAATTGACAAAATTGACAAAATTGACAAAATTGACAAAATTGACAAAATTGACAAAATTGACAAAATTGACAAAATTGACAAAATTGACAAAATTGACAAAATTGACAAAATTGACAAAATTGACAAAATTGACAAAATTGACAAAATTGACAAAATTGACAAAATTGACAAAATTGACAAAATTGACAAAATTGACAAAATTGACAAAATTGACAAAATTGACAAAATTGACAAAATTGACAAAATTGACAAAATTGACAAAATTGACAAAATTGACAAAATTGACAAAATTGACAAAATTGACAAAATTGACAAAATTGACAAAATTGACAAAATTGACAAAATTGACAAAATTGACAAAATTGACAAAATTGACAAAATTGACAAAATTGACAAAATTGACAAAATTGACAAAATTGACAAAATTGACAAAATTGACAAAATTGACAAAATTGACAAAATTGACAAAATTGACAAAATTGACAAAATTGACAAAATTGACAAAATTGACAAAATTGACAAAATTGACAAAATTAACAAAATTGACAAAATTGACAAAATTGACAAAATTGACAAAATTGACAAAATTGACAAAATTGACAAAATTGACAAAATTGGCAAAATTGACAAAATTGACAAAATTGACAAAATTGACAAAATTGACAAAATTGACAAAATTGACAAAATTGACAAAATTGACAAAATTGACAAAATTGACAAAATTGACAAAATTGACAAAATTGACAAAATTGACAAAATTGACAAAATTGACAAAATTGACAAAATTGACAAAATTGACAAAATTGACAAAATTGACAAAATTGACAAAATTGACAAAATTGACAGAATTGACAAAATTGACAAAATTGACAAAATTGACAAAATTGACAAAATTGACAAAATTGACAAAATTGACAAAATTGACAAAATTGACAAAATTGACAAAATTGACAAAATTGACAAAATTGACAAAATTGACAAAATTGACAAAATTGACAAAATTGACAAAATTGACAAAATTGACAAAATTGACAAAATTGACAAAATTGACAAAATTGACAAAATTGACAAAATTGACAAAATTGACAAAATTGACAAAATTGACAAAATTGACAAAATTGAATAAATTGACAAAATTGACAAAATTGACAAAATTGACAAAATTGACAAAATTGACAAAATTGACAAAATTGACAAAATTGACAAAATTGACAAAATTGACAAAATTGACAAAATTGACAAAATTGACAAAATTGACAAAATTGACAAAATTGAGAAAATTGACAAAATTGACAAAATTGACAAAATTGACAAAATTGACAAAATTGACAAAATTGACAAAATTGACAAAATTGACAAAATTGACAAAATTGACAAAATTGACAAAATTGACAAAATTGACAAAATTGACAAAATTGACAAAATTGACAAAATTGACAAAATTGACAAAATTGACAAAATTGACAAAATTGACAAAATTGACAAAATTGACAAAATTGACAAAATTGACAAAATTGACAAAATTGACAAAATTGACAAAATTGACAAAATTGACAAAATTGACAAAATTGACAAAATTGACAAAATTGACAAAACTGACAAAATTGACAAAATTGACAAAACTGACAAAATTGACAAAATTGACAAAATTGACAAAATTGACAAAATTGACAAAATTGACAAAATTGACAAAATTGACAAAAATTGACAAAATTGACAAAATTGACAAAATTGACAAAATTGACAAAATTGACAAAATTGACAAAATTGACAAAATTGACAAAATTGACAAAATTGACAAAATTGACAAAATTGACACAATTGACAGAATTAATAAAAATAAGAATAAATTTCTGATTGATTTTTTTAATATTCAAAGTTGCAGGCTATCAATATCAAACAGCTCAAAAGCTATCGATGAGTCCTCAAGAGCATCAGATGGACAAACGACCATCTTATTTCCTCGAGAGGATTCCGATCCGGTTTTTTTTTCTTCGAAAGAATCGAGAAGACTAGGGGGAGGGACCGATGTCAATTGATGAGTTCTTTCTTCCTCCCACTTCAAAGTCCCACCTTTTTCCCGGAGCAGCAAAGTTCTTCATGAGTGCTCTCGAAAGACATCGCCCACCCACACTCACAGTAATCGTCTTCCACTTTATTGCTGATGATTGCGGGAGACCTTTTTGTTGTCGACCAGTTTCGATGACTTTCAAAAGCAATTCGCCACTACTATACACAAATAAAATTTTACCATTACTGTGGTCCCAAGTGGCATTGGAAAATGGGGGAAAATCTAGAGAGAAAAAAACACGAGACCACAAGATGCTACACATCTGCCACACAATGACGGTTTTTTTTCTCTATTTCTTGGCTCTCTTCTACAGTTCAACCGTTCCGGGAAACTGGCAGAATGCAATATGATGATGATCAGTTTTTCCCTTCCCGATAATCCTGTTAGATGTGCTCGAGCGGTTTCGAATGTTTTCTATTGAAATTGACGCATTCCGGACGAGCGAAATTCTGGGCATGACTGAAATGGAGCTTCGTGGAAATCCAAAGGCAGTGCCTCCCCGTGGTGAAGTGATGAGCTTTTTCCCCGACACATCTTTTTGGTATTTCAATGACTAAGAACTTCCAAAATTCCAACAATTCTCGGTTTGATGACTGAATTGGAACATAGAATTTTGATTCCGGATAAAGTTATGAATTTGGATAATTTAGATAATTTGGAGAATTTCAAAATCATTTTATCTTAAGGTATCTCGATTTTTTTTTTTAAATTCACGCCATAATTTTACAAGTCAGGACATCAGCTGCCAGCCAGTGCATCCAATGGCGTGTGGCCTCTTCAAGAGGATATTTCTGGCACATCAGGGGATGACCTCGCAATTTGCAGCAACCACAGCCCTGACGCTGACGTTGTCGTCGACGACGACGACGACGACGTCCGAATGAAGCCACATTTTAAACGATGATTAAAAGGAAAGTTTTCTGCCTCTCATCTGGCGACCGTGACAGAGACCGCAGCCTGCAGCTAATCCAGATGCCGGAGCATCGGAGTCTTTGGGCCTGGAAAAGTTGAACGTTTAAAGCTGGAAACAATTATCCGAGAAAGATAAGACACAAAAGTGCAATAATAAAATGGACGATTTGGGCCGGGTCGGTTTTTCCCTTAAGAACCCTCCTTCTTTTCACTTATGATGGTTTATCAGCTGAAAGATGAAGAAGGTTGAGGTTTTTGATTTGTGGCAAGCTTGAAAATTTTGCCACGTTAACGACAGCTTACAAGATTTTTTTTTTGCACAATTTAACTGAACAAAGTGGTCAAAAATTTGAATTGACGACAACATCGACTAGATTAACAGATTCTACAAAAATAACAAAAATGACAAAAATGACAAAAATGACAAAAATGACAAAAATGACAAAAATGACAAAAATGACAAAAATGACAAAAATGACAAAAATGACAAAAATGACAAAAATGACAAAAATGACAAAAATGACAAAAATGACAAAAATGACAAAAATGACAAAAATGACAAAAATGACAAAAATGACAAAAATGACAAAAATGACAAAAATGACAAAAATGACAAAAATGACAAAAATGACAAAAATGACAAAAATGACAAAAATGACAAAAATGACAAAAATGACAAAAATGACAAAAATGACAAAAATGACAAAAATGACAAAAATGACAAAAATGACAAAAATGACAAAAATGACAAAAATGACAAAAATGACAAAAATGACAAAAATGACAAAAATGACAAAAATGACAAAAATGACAAAAATGACAAAAATGACAAAAATGACAAAAATGACAAAAATGACAAAAATGACAAAAATGACAAAAATGACAAAAATGACAAAAATGACAAAAATGAAAGAAATGACAAAACTGTCAAAACTGACAAAAATGACAAAAATGACAAAAATGACAAAAATGACAAAAATGACAAAAATGACAAAAATGACAAAAATGACAAAAATGACAAAAATGACAAAAATGACAAAAATGACAAAAATGACAAAAATGACAAAAATGACAAAAATGACAAAAATGACAAAAATGACAAAAATGACAAAAATGACAAAAATGACAAAAATGACAAAAATGACAAAAATGACAAAAATGACAAAAATGACAAAAATGACAAAAATGACAAAAATGACAAAAATGACAAAAATGACAAAAATGACAAAAATGACAAAAATGACAAAAATGACAAAAATGACAAAAATGACAAAAATGACAAAAATGACAAAAATGACAAAAATGACAAAAATGACAAAAATGACAAAAATGACAAAAATGACAAAAATGACAAAAATGACAAAAATGACAAAAATGACAAAAATGACAAAAATGACAAAAATGACAAAAATGACAAGAATGACAAAAATGACAAAAATAACAAAAATAACAAAAATGACAAAAATGACAAAAATGACAAAAATGACAAAAATGACAAAAATGACAAAAATGACAAAAATGACAAAAATGACAAAAATGACAAAAATGACAAAAATGACAAAAATGACAAAAATGACAAAAATGACAAAAATGACAAAAATGACAAAAATGACAAAAATGACAAAAATGACAAAAATGACAAAAATGACAAAAATGACAAAAATGACAAAAATGACAAAAATGACAAAAATGACAAAAATGACAAAAATGACAAAAATGACAAAAATGACAAAAATGACAAAAATGACAAAAATGACAAAAATGACAAAAATGACAAAAATGACAAAAATGACAAAAATGACAAAAATGACAAAAATGACAAAAATGACAAAAATGACAAAAATGACAAAAATGACAAAAATGACAAAAATGACAAAAATGACAAAAATGACAAAAATGACAAAAATGACAAAAATGACAAAAATGACAAAAATGACAAAAATGTCAAAAATGACAAAAATGACAAAAATGACAAAAATGACAAAAATAACAAAAATGACAAAAATGACAAAAATGACAAAAATGACAATGTTGTAACTTTTTTTTTTTAAATTTTTGTATGGGGGCTCCCATATAATTTAGTGCAGAATTGGTAAAATAATCGAGCAAATGGAACCAAATTGGGAGCATGGGAGGATATTTGGATACGGAAAAAGACTCTATGGTTTTTGATACAAACCCCCCCCCTCCCCCTCCTCCCTGATCCCATTTAACAAATACGAAGAGAAGAGGAGCCACCACGGTTTTTTTTTCTAAAGATGTCGAGAGTTTATCAGACGAAAGTCTCCGAATTTTGGTTTGTGATTGTATTTTAATACGAGTAATGTTTCTAAAATTATTTTGGACCCTTCCCTTCTTCGATTGAGTGAGATGGGAAGAGAAGAGGGGAGCCTCGTACATTTTTCTAGCATATCTATAGAATTTAGTAGGGAAGAGTTTTTGGGATGGAGAATGGTGGGGAGGGGGTGAATAGGGATGAGGGGAATCTCATACATATTTTGCATAACTCGATAACATTTTTAGCAAATGGGGTCCAATTGGTCACAGAAAAGTGTATGGAAATAAGAATTTAAGACTCCTCCTTCCTTTCCAGTGGGGAGTTTGAAAGAGAGATATCGATTTTATATATGTCGATGAATTTTGATAAAAAAAAATTTCTTAATTTTTTTAAATTTATTTTTTGGGATTTGACTAAATTCGCCCGGATATTGCGTGGATTTTGGTCGTCAATTTTTAAATCAAATGTCTGGATTTTGCCCGGTTTTTATATAAAATTGCCCGGACTTTTCCGGCCCGGATACGTGCTGAAAAAATTCTGACAACCTTAGCTTAGCTTATATGGGCCTCTTTGGATGCAATGCACACAACTTACGAACAATAAGTTGTCTGGCTAAGCCAAAGCGTTAGATCAAATTGACGTTAGAATGGACGTTAAGTCAAAAAAAAAACTTCAAAAAGGAAAGACTTCAATTCAATCCAAGATCAATCTACGGGTCAACAGAATATGGAATTTTTAGTTTATGATTCTGAATAGAGCGTTTATGTATAACACAGAGATGGATTTGCAAAGAAAAATTTTTCGTTGTGAAAAATTGATTCTTCTTCTTTTTTTTGCAAAAATAAAAAAACTTCTTCATATGACTGCGAGCTCGTATCACCTTTCGGTACTGGAACCATCTGGCTATGGCATAATTCCCAAAATCACATACAATCTCCCAAAATGACAGCTTAGTTTTTCCACTTCACCTGATCTTTTTATAGCCAAAGAAAGAAAGAGACTCGTGTATGAACGGTGGCATTCCGGCTACTGGTAGCAACCGAAAGCACAAGCATCATCGGTGTCCTGCTGAGGCAACTTGAAGAATGAAAAAAAAAACCCTCATAAATATGCAACATACGTCAGTGCATTGCGGAGATGATGGCTCGTTTTCTTGATTTTTCTTCCAGAGCTTTTTTTTTGCTGTTTTTGAAACCGAGAGATACCTACCTGTAACCAGAAACAGAAAGTTGGCCCCAGGTAGATCTGTTTGGCTCGGTTTATAGTTTCATATTTCCATCAGTATTCATTTTAGCAGCCGCCATTCGGATGAATCGGCTAAGGGGTTCCTTCTAAAATTGACAAAATCAGGTAAAATTTGTAAGAAAACCCTTTCACGGGAGAATTCTTAAGAAGGAAAAATTTTTGAAATGTTAAAAGTCAACCCAAATTTATCATATTTTTTATTTTTCAAAAAAAATTAAAGGATATAATGAAAAACAAATATTTATGCCAACCCTCAACCCCGTTGCCGCCGGATGTGGCACATCTATGAGACAAAATTGGAAATTCTTCGGTTCGATCGGCTTTTTTGCCATTTTCCTTTTGCCTTCGAGAGCAAGCCAGCCAGCCAGCCAGCTTCCGGGATGTCTTCTTTGGTTTGCCTTTTGCCCTAGCAATAATGCCAAATGACATGGCAACAACAGACCAGAAAGAAGCCGAAGGTATTGGTCGATCCCGTCCAAAGGGTAAAACCGGAAGAGCCCCGACAGGAACTGAAGGATTTGAATTTCGATTATGATTATTTTCCTGGGAACATCTGTCGGTATCGTTTCTTTTTTTTCTCCCTTTTTTCTGCTTCTGTTTTCTTCATCGCTTCCGCTGGGATGAGCAATTGTGGAAAAGATGTTGTTCATCGACGGTCGGAAGATGCCAAGAAGGTTCAGTAACGAAAATTATAGATGAAACAGGTCGGACCTGCACCGGATACAAGCAGCAGGGCCCTCAATATCCGGTGTGATCAGGTCAAAACACTTGACATAAAGGTGATGGCAGAGGCAGATTTTTTTTTCTTTTTATATTTATCGGAAGCTGGAATTGGAAACAGTTTGGTTGATTGTGGGAAAAAATCAAAGATAAAAGTTAAGCCTCCCCCAATAACACTTACGAGGAAAACATACGTGACATTGGATATTGTCATCTAAAACCCTCCACTTTCCCTTCACATTATACCGGAAAGAAATTCCAATCGAGCCTTGGGTAAGCATTTGGATTCTCATAGATGTCGAAGATGTGAAGGGGCTCCAGCTGACACATGGAGAATAAAAATCAGGTAAGCATAATCGAAGGACCTACCTCGGTCACGGACTTAATGCAGGTTCCCTCAAAGAAGGTAAAAAGTCGAAAGGTGAACAGAAAAAAGTAAGTTTATCGATATGCATATGGAAGAGTTCTCTATAACTGAATCGGTTCCCTAGGGATGAGCGCTCCCGAGCCGTTAGGAAAATTCTAAGTTTATCATTAAAAAGGAGAAAAGGAAAATTATTATATATTGGTTTTTATAAGAGATAAAATTCAGTTAAAATGACTTTAAAAGACAGCAGATAATCCTGAGTTGAAATTCCTTTATCATATTCTTAGAATCGAACTGTTGCGAAAAAAAACTTAAATATAAGTACTTTAAACAAAAAATACAGCATCTTAAGTTCAAATTGGAATTGGAATTTTGACAAACATGTTTTCTTTGTTTTCACGTTCTTGAATGATGATAAAATGTGACAACAATTGTTTACAAAAAAAAGATTTTAAAGCACTCAAAAATGAGGAGAATTTTAAAAATTTTATAAAATTCAAAACAAATACAAACAAAAGACTAGAAATGACAAAAAGTATCTTAAAAAAAAGCTGTAAAATGACAAAAATAACAAAACATACCGTCAAACGGGGTTTGACGGTATGTTTTGTAATTTTTGTCATTGCAAAAGCAGGGTTACATGCAACATTTGTATACCACAGCACTGATTTAATTTTTAATTTTATACAATGTAATCGAGTTATCTTTTAATGATTAAAAAATGATCATGACATAGTTTCTCACATCTTAAGCTAGTATTTTCAAGTTTTCCATTTTCATTCAAAATTTAAAAAATTCATCAATAAATGTACAAATTTTATCATTTTTTGATGCCATAAAAAACTTTACCCAGTATGACGGATTGGTTTATTGATATCACCTACAAACTTTTTACTGGTTAAATCATCCTATCCCATGTAAAAATATTTTTCGACGAGTCACCAATTTTTTTAATAAATATTTTAATAATTTAGTTACCTGCCTGGGGTAAGATGCAACAAAATGTAAATCAAAGAGACACCTTGTAAGTCTCGTTTCCATATGCTCGAATATGATTGTTTTGCATCACGCATTTGTCATCATTGAAATTTCATTCATCCAAACATTTATTTTTATAATTTCAGCTAGTAGAATTGTTTGTAGAATTTTTTTACCCCTAAATGTATGCAACATCCATATGTTCAGAAAAAGTGTAAAAAATTGATTTCCTTTAAAATCAAAGTTTGTTGCAAGTTACTTCTTTTTCTAAATATAGTGAAAATTTCATGTTTTTAAAAAATTAAAAATAACTGAAGGAAACAATAATTTTGCTGACTGCATTAGTTTGATGTCCCACTAATCTTAAAACTTTTGATACATAAATGATTATCTGTGGACGTGAGTTTTTTAAAAGCCATTGAAGTTGAAAATTGTTGCATGTTGCCCCAGTTGACGGTATTGAATATAACCAACATTCTCAACTATGAACTGTCCTAAAGCATGTAAAATATGATAAAAAATAACAAAAAAATATTATAAAATTATTTAAAAAAAATTTGAAAATGGCTTTTTTGCTAACAAGGTTTATTTTCAATAAGTCGAATAAGTTGATTCGATTTTGGCAACACAAAATTTTTTGGTAAAAACGAAAAAAGCCTGTACAAAGAAAATCAGTTCTAATTTCCTTAAATGTTTTTTTCTTTTCTCAAATTCTGATCTAAAATCTGTTTTTCAATCATTAGTTTTTATCAGAAATCAAGGCTCTGTATTTCGATAAGTTCCTTAATTCTGCCAATATAAATATTTTACTTGTTTCAAATTCCTCTCCAATGCCAAATTTGGTTCCATTCGCTTGATGAGTTTCCAAGTCATCCAATAAAAACTAATAACAGTCTCCCTGTTAAATAATCATGCAAGCATTTCTCATACCCTAGTCCCTTTTATGCCAAATTTGCTCGTTCATTTCTCGTGTTATTGAAAAAAAGGATGGGTGCACCTCTCTTTCTTTTCTCCCCACTGAAAAGAAGGGAAGAGTCTCAAACTTCTTGTTTCCACATATTCATACATGTCAAATTCGGCTCCATTTGTTTAAAAAGCTATCGAGCTATGCAAAATAACTGTGCCCCTCTCTTCTCTATTTATTTCCCCACTTAAAATGAAGGAGGGTTCTCAAATCCATATACGATGGCCCCTCTTCACTTCCTTTTTCCTCACTGAGTTCAGAGGGGGGTCTTTAAATAACCATAGATTATTTTCCTATATCCAAATATCATCCCATGCCAAATTTAGTTCTTTTTACTCGGTTATTTTGGAGGAAACATTTTAAAAATTGAAGATCTATCAACTGTGAATTGACTAAATAATTTTTAAGGTGTACAGCTAGTGGATTCTATCGATTTTCTTAGTCAAACAAACAGTCTCCAATTCATGGTAAATGGCAATAGAGAAAACAGTCGCTTGAAATATTTCTTGCTTATTTCGATAGCAGCAGTTCTTTTTACGCATATTTCGTATTTCCCAAAGTAGTTTTATCCTCAAATTGATGTTAAAACTTATTTCGAATCGAACAGTTACGTTAAGACAACTTATCTACAGGCAACCATATAATGGATCGTGCACTCATGTGGTTTTCTTTATTTTTAAATTTTAAAGCCTTTAGCATTGATAAAATAAAATCAAAACTCACTTTTCTTATAGAAAAATCTTTTTAATTATGAATTGTAAAAAAAATTTAAAAAAATTATTGCGGCTTAAAATACAGTACAAGTTTTTTCTTAAAAAAAATTGTTGGATTCCTCTCTTCGAAGCAATTATCATTAATAAACAAGTATTAACGTCGCTCCCCTTATGATTGAGGATTGAGGAACCCTGTAGATCAAGTGCAATATTAGATCTGCATAACTGCTTTTCCAAGCTCCTTACTGTTCTCAAGAATTTTTGTTTTATGCACAGGATCCACGAAGTTGAATTTTGACCATTTAGAAGCATATTGGCGTATTTAGAAGCAGTAGAAGTAGTAGGCGTTCCCAATACTGTATTGAACCTGAAAAAATCGCTTATGTCGTTCAAGAGTGACTACTGTAAAATATCCCTAAATGCCTCAAAAGGCCTCCAGATGGTCAAAATTCAACATCGTGGAGCATCATTGAAGGTAGGTCAAGAAACCTTTAAAAAACAAAAATTCTTGGGAGCATTAAGAACTTGAAAAGCAGTTAAGCAGATCTAAAATTATACTTGATCTTCGAGTCCAAAATCCTCAATCAATATTCGCCGTGATGTTCACATGATTCGATGATCGATGGTCATCTTCTTTTGCTATTTTATCTTCTTTAGAACTGAGCGTTAATGTTTTTTTAGGAAAAACTTGTACTGTACGACAGGGCCGTAGGAAGATGCGGCTCATGGGGGTTTGTAGACAAAATTATTCTAATAACATTTTCGCTTGAGCATTTTAAAATTACAGAATATTAAAAAACGTTAAGGTTCTATGTAATTATTCAGCTTTGAGTTATTTTACAATAAAAGTAAGGTATTTATTTTGAATTGTAGCTTTCGAAATAAAATCCGAGAAGTTGCAACTTTTTTATGTGGATTTAAAAAATCAATAATGGATTTTCAGGGTTTCGTTCAAGAGAAAAACATTCTGTAAATACTTAAAATAGCAATAAGCTTATTCTTATGAACTACAAAATATTTAGAATTTAAAGTAAGAGATCAAATCTGATTTATTTTCTTCGCTTGTAACCTCGATTAAAATTCAAGATTTAAGTACGAAACTTTGTTTCTGAATAATTTGTAACATAAATAATGTTAATAAAATGAATTTACAGCTTGATTTGAGCTTGAAAATTAAGAACAAGTTCCTTCATCAATAATATATTGCATTATTACAACCCTGTGAATATAAAAAATAAAAGTAGAAGAGGTGGTGTACGCGACACGACCGCAATGTTTACGTAGAATTACAATATTCTGTTTTGTTCTATATTTAATCGAAAACTGAACTGGGGTTTAGAAATGGATTAGTCTGTATTGTAAATTTGTGTAAAATTTATAGATGAACACGACAGTTATTGTTAACGAGGGTGCCGTACATTCTAGTATGTTTTGCAAGATATCAAAGTGATTATCAGTCTAACTCTGCCTTTCACCAACAGTGGATGGAAGGATAAAATCGAAACTGTTTGTTCAGCGTAAAAATCGTTTAATACGTTTGAAGTGCATAGGCGTTTAATTTTGCATCATAGTGCATGAAGCAGGTCAAGCGGGCAGTCTAAAATTAATCCTGAGAAATCTCTTTTAGATCATCATACGACCACTGTCGCCTAATTTCGACCGCATGGTTTGGAACGCACTCATAGAATAAGCTGCTGACGGAGCTATTGCCGCCTTTTTATCAACTTTTTACCCCGCGGACTCTACGAGTTTATGTTTTATTGCTTCCTCCGGGTTTTTCTGATTCTCCCTCGTTCTACCAAAATCAACGCTTGCTTTGACGGATTGAAATATCCACTGTTAAATTTAATTTGCCTTAGCACGGTCAAATGCATGTCATTGAAACCAAAATGTAAACTAGCATAAACTGTAGATTTTGAGGAACACCATGATCAAATAAATAAATATAGAAATAATACCAGCTTTTTTTTTAAATGTAGCACTTTTCCAACGAAAAAGTGAAAAATACGACTTCGGCCTCTCACGAAAGCCAGCTGATTTGGGCTTGGCTGTGAACGTGTGGTTTTGCATTGCAATGCTAATAAAATTTCACCCAATTTTCGAGTTTTTTTTATTTGTAAAAACAATAACTCTTAACAGCTTTTCGCATCGCGTTAAGAATAAATGTTTTTACAAATGGAAAAGGAATTAGAATTGTGTTAATGCAGTGTAAAAACCGTCTAGTACGATTCAAAGTGTACGTAGGTCGAGCAGAGACCAGGCAAGTAGTCTGAAATTAAATCTGGACCCTCATTCATTTTTGGGTCGGTCGCTGGATTGCGACCACGTGGTACAGAACTCAATCGCAAAATGAGCTGCTGATGGGGCTTTTGCCGCCTTTTTATGAACTTTTTTCCTGTGGAACGCTGCGAGTTTTTTTTTGTTGCTTTCCCTGGGTTTTCTGATTCTTCGTTGTACCAAAATCAACGCTTCCTTGGATGGATTCAAATTTGCCGTTTGTCGAATCTGCAGTGACTGCACCCGTTTTCGGGAGACGAAGACGAGTGTATTTCTTGGAGATACAGAAAAACGGCTACCCAATTGAGGCCACTCAGATACCACGTATGTCCACGTGGACAAGACCCAAACCCATACCCCCCTTTCCGTGGACATTTTCATCCCCCCATTTCCTAATAAGTTGACCACGTGGTATGTGAACAGCCCCTTAGGTACTACTGAACTGATTATTTCTTCCTATGCAGATCCCGAAGCTCTAGCCTTCTTGTTCTCAGAAGTCTTCGTCACCACTGCCTTCTCAATGGAGGTCACCCGGCAAAGACTATTCATTCAAAGTTTACGCAGTCATCGTCAGGACCATGCGTTGACCGGCGAATGTGTTAAATGTTCTTTTGCTTCGATGTGCTCCGTTTTTAGTATTTAGTAACTGGAGGAGCAGCACCTAGAATCGCGACACGGAACAACACGCATCCGCAGCGATGACATTTTTCAGCCTCTCTTTCATAAACTAGTGGCCCTGAAAAGGGCCGTTTGTTGAATGAAGCAAGATAAGAAATTTTCATGAATTCGACGAACCAGCTGAATATTCTTCGGCCGGCATGATAGTCCCCCGCTTGATGTGGAAAACGAAAAGATTGGTGTCCTCATGCAGTGCCATGAGCTTTGGAATTGCAGATCCGTCTCTCCGTCGATCTCATTAACCAGACGCTGGAAAGACAGCTTGCGGATCAACTCAAGGCTTCCAGGCCGGAAACGATGCGGTTTCTTCACTTCTCCGGTGGCTAGCCGCTAGAGCACACTTTCGGGCAGCCGTGGTCGCCAGCTGCTTGTGGGAAGCCTTTCCTTCGGTTTCCTTGGTACGCGATGTTTTCATCTCGAAAGCACGAACACGAATGGAATTTGAGGCAGTGAAAGGCACTTCTTTTTATAACTTCGTGGGGAAGATTTCCGTTTCATTCGTATTTGCGCTGAAATAGTATTGGTGTACCAACACATAGCCGACCCAAAACGATGTATGGAAAAGATGTCTTTGAAAGAGGCGTTTTTCGTGACGGTCGGTCCGTTCGCGAATTTCAATTTGCCCCCCTATAGTGTTGCCGTAAGACGTAATTCTACGTCAAAAAAAATTAAATATAGATTTTTCAAAAACTGAAATCTTCAAAATGAATCTTATTTTGTTTTATATTTGTGGATTCTTCTATTTTTTTTCTAGCAAACTGACTTTGTTTGAATATTAAATTTAAATTTTGAATTCAGTATTAAAACAATAGAATTACGATCTCCTGCAATTTGAATCTGAAATGAAATTCTCACATTGATATTTTTATCTTGATAATTAAATTTAACTTCGAGAATCTGAATTTTGAAATTCAATTCCGGATTTGAATCCAGCCTTCGGAACCTCAGTTCAAAATCTGGATTCCGAATCTAAAAACAATTTTTTAATCTAAATTCCAGATAATAATTTCTAATAATTATGAACCGAAAAGCAAAATTTGTATCAGAACCCTAAACAAGAGTTCTCTCATTTGACTTCTGAATTCTCGGCTTCTAATGAGAATTCTTTTTACAATTATTCATTTGAAATTCAATCAAAAAATGTAAATGAATATTGCGAAAGATGAAACTGTTTCAGAATTTTCATTTCTGGAACACTATAATGAAAATTTCTTAGGTTCCAATTCTGAAAAAGAAATAAAAGTTGTGATGTTGAAATCGTTGTAATTTAATTTTTCCTTTTTGCGTTCCGAAATGATAAGTTTCTAATATGGAAAATGCATCTAGTTGAGGTTTGAAATGCAAAACCAAGATTCGAATCAGGTTTTTTCTCAATGATGATCCAAACTGGATTTCAACAACAAAACACTAAATAAAGAATGGGAATCTGATCACAGATATCGAATTCTGATGTTTATATAAGCAAGTTTGAAACCACCACCGAAATAATTTAACCTTAGGGTCTCAGATATTTTCCCGTCAATATCCGAGCCTTGCAATTTGGGGTTATTCTCCGCAATATCCGCCAATTTCCAAATTATTCAATACAAATCGTGACGAAAATCACTTGAAGAACTACTTTTTTGAACACGTCAGTCGATTTAAAATCATATTTAAAGTTTCCAAAAAATCGTTCATGTTAGTTTTGATGAAATTTGCTCAAAACTTGGGACGCAAAACACATAATTCTAGTGAATGAAACCGAATTTTCATTTGATTTCGCAAATAAAGTGATCAAAGATAGCAACATCTGAGCAATCTGGCAAGCTTAGTCTTATCTCATTGAAATTGGATATTTGGGGCTGAATTTCATTCAACAAGTAAGAATTTTTGAAAAACTGTGCAAGAATTGCGGACCTGGAATAAGATTTCGAAGTTAAGTCTTTAGTTCTGAGTCGAGATCGTTAATCTTGAATAATTTTCGTTATTCATTAAAATTTGATTAAAAATTTGAAAGTTTAGAGAAGAGAATTATCCGTTTCACTGTATATTTTTAAGGCGATGTTAAATAATAATTTCAATTATTAAATCACATCAATATTTTCCCTAGATGATAAAAACAAACAATGGATTATGCGTTAACGGGGTTTCTCAAGAAGATTATGTAATTCGGTTGAATTTTGACTTGAATGATTTCCAAGTAAAAGAATTTAGATGATTTGAATTTTAAAAACATGTTCCACAGCCTAGTTTTGAGGATAACTTCAACACGATTCAACTTTTGAAATGAAAAAAATATGAAATTTAATTTTTTCAATAATAAGTTGTTTCCAACGAGAACTTTCGAATAGTTTCAACATCCGAATGTACACTTCAAAAGTTTAAAGCAACGTTGAAATTGTCAATACTGTACAAATGCTATTCAGAATTCAGCAGGCAAAATCGTTTGAATTTCATGCAAAACACGTGAATTTTGATTTAAATATCAAATTATAAAATATGTTTATTGCATGAATCAAGATTTTAAACCTAGTTTGATCTTCCGAATGTTCGCAAATTTTGTGGATGTATTGTCTAGTTTTTTAATACACTGAGGTCACATACAATCTGATCACTAAAAGATTTCAAAGGAAATTTAAAATATATTTTAGAAACCTATTATACTGCCCATACTAGCTTAACAGTGCTATTCCGCGTTATACAAGCAACCATTTTCATATAAAACCCATGTGAAGTTGTATTTTATTACGTCGAAGCGCGAAGAAATGCATGAAACATCGAAATCATGTGTTATTTTGAAGAAAAAATTTTGGATCGAAAATCGATTTTCTGCGACTTGGCTTTTATTTCGGAAAACCGAACGTCCCAGTAAGTCGATGTGTGGCCAAGATTGTTTTTGGAAGTAACCTCAGAACGCGACGATTTATGCATTTCTTAGTCAAAATTTTAATTTCTATCTTCCTTTGGTCTCCCTTTACGTCATTTTTGAAATTCTAAAGTCTACCTACTTTTGACAAAAAAAAAATCGAGATAGCACCAGATTTCGACGTTATATGCATTTTTTAGTTATTTGGCATTATAATTTTTATTTTTCTTATTTCATTTGGTCCTTTCTCTGGTGATTTTTGAGGGTAAAAAATTCTAAACTATGAGCGCCTTGAGGCAAGGTTGTCGAAACCGCAGAAAAATCTTTAATTTTACAGAATTTTTATTAACAGAATCTGTGTCGCGAAACACAGATTTTTGGCAGTTTTCACAGATTTTACAAATTTTTGAAATTTGGAACGTTTTTCCAAAACTAATATTTTTAAGTTCAAAAGCATTTTAGATTTCTAACTTCAAATTGGAAAAAGATGATAAGATTAATAAGGTTTATGGATTTTTCTCATATAAAAAGACACAATTTGGCACGACTTTTCAATAAAATTAATGGAAAACCTATCGTAGAAAACCATTATATAATTTTTCTGAAAAATCACAGAAAGTCAGAATTTTTTTTCATCAAAACACAGAATTTTTTTTCGCAACCTTGCTTTGAGGCAGCCCTAAATCAAGTCCGATTGGGTTGAAATTTTGTACAGGTCAGTATTTTGGGCCGATTTACAAAATGTATGTGGTCGGTTCGCGAAATTTTACATGACCCATTATGGCTGCCACCCTAATATCAATACTCAGCATTCTAGATTGCCCAGATTTATCATGCCTTGTCGGAATATTCAATGAAAAAGTCCGACTGAGCCAGGATACTCAAATATGGCTGGGAACCACTCGAATTAAGACCGGATTCATTCACATTAATTGAAAGTTATAGCATAAAGTACACTTTTTGCTGGTGGAAGAATTGCGCAAATGCAATCGTAAACACAACAGCTCAAAACGTTTTCGACGATGCGGTTTTGTTTTCGCTTCTCCTTGTTCACCTTTTTGTTCCACGTGTGCGTTTGGCGTTTACACTCTAAACTCTGAATACCCATTCTTTGGTTTACTGTTAACTCCAAGGGTTGGACACACTCAGAACTAAAAAGCTACACAAACCTAATTATAATGCTACAATTTTGATTCTAGGGTCCACAAACGATTTTTATATAGTAACTTAGTTCAAAATTGATATTTCTCAAGAATTTGAAACTTTAAATATTATTTTTACGCTGCTGATTAACGATGATAAACATAATTTCATGTGATTTTTTTCATTCTTCTCTTGAGTATCTTCTGAGTAATGCATGGATTCTACCGGATATCGCCCGGTTTTGGATTGAAAAATATTCGAAACAAATTTTCCCAGATTTTGCTGATTCGACACACAATCAGTTGAAACTTTAAACATGTCATCAATTAATAAATCGAAGATTATTCCGCAGAAAAAAAAACTTGTTTTGTGGTGACACTCTTATGAGGAAATTTTAACAGGAAGTTAATATTTTTTTTTGAAAAATTTCTGGCTAATATTTCTGAACTTGAAAAATTCTATTCACTCAACCTATTAAAAATTCCCGCACTTTTTTTTAAGAGCATGAATGTATTAAAGTGATTTTTTTTACTTACCTCCATAGTGTCGCAAATACTCTGCACGTGGCTGGCGGTGTGCGACGATTGGGGTCCAAAGATGGCGGCCACCCCCACCCTCAGCAGGTGACAAACTGCAATTTCGAAAAATAATCAGGTGTAAAATTAAAAATCAACGATCAATTTGATTTACTCACCCCGCTTCGATGCCAGGAAGCTATCCTGCGGCGATATCCGTTCGATTTGGGCCAACAGTTTGGACCGAGGCAGGATAGTTTTGTCCGAGTTTATCTTCTCGACTGCATATCGGAACGCAATCTCCTGATGGTCATCATCCGGATGGAACAGGCCTCCTGTTTTTTAATATTCGGAGAAAAAATGAAATTTATCAATAATCTTGTAAGGTACCTTCTAAATGTTTTTTATGCTTTTGAAATTCAATTAGGAAATACGTGCTCTTTTTTCCTACAAGGGATTGTCGTCCGATTTTGAATGCTACCAAATTCAATTCCATTAGGAAGGTGCGTTTGAATTCAAAAATCAGAAACGATAGCTTTTGCCTCAGTAATGAAATTTATGCAAATTTGACACAAGTACATGCGTTGTTGGTAAATGAATCATCCCAAGAGAAATTTCGTCTTCATTCGTAGAATTCATTTATCATCAAAATTTAAATTCAACGCAAATACAAATTATTTCAAATAATGAAAAAAAAAAACAACTGAATCGTTTTACTTTGTATGTACGTTTCGGTTCTTTTTATTTCTTTTTCAAGGTAAAGTAGTATTCATATTTATTTTCTCAAATTAAATATCAAGCTTTCAGAGCTCTCAACCTCATCCAGAGCTGAACGAATAAATTGTAATTAAATCGGAGGATGTCAACAGCAACAGCACAAAAAGGTACTAAACCAAAAAAAAAACAAAATGGTAGACAGGTCCTCCTGTATCCTGGACGGTTTCGCATCATCATCCGTATCAGGAAACTTCTGCCATTTTTGGTGGGAGCTTGGTGAAGTTTTCTTTTTTTTGTTTAGATTCATTCTGGTGCTGTTTGTCATGTTTCTGGGGTCGTGAACTTTCCGGGTCTTCTAGTACTTTCACCATTTTTTGTTCTAGCCGTTCCGCGATGTTTTTCACCCAGCACAAGTAAGGGTGTGTACACACAGTTTTTTTTTGGCGCCATCATTTTTGTTGCCCACTGCTGCTACTGCTGGATGGTGTTGTGTATTTAGAGAGGTGCCACATAACAGCTGTTTTGGGAAAGTCGAGCACAAAAAAGGGACCCAGTAATGATGGCAGATTTTGCGGGTCAGATTTCTCACAAAACAACTTCTGGAGGAAGCATATCGCAAGAGCGAGTAGCGAATTTTTTAAACACGATTTCATATCCAGACTCCATCGTTTCGGGAATGGAAATTAATGACATCATTAAACTTGTTAGTAGATTAACAGTGAAACGGGTGATGTTGGAAGTTGACTTTTAATACTTCTAGAAAGGATCAATTGACCAATTAATTCAATTGTCCATTTCAAAAAAAAAAAAATTAAAATTAGACGAATTTTGACAATTTTGACAACTTTGACAACTTTGACAACTTTGACAATTTTGACAATTTTGACAATTTTGACAGTTTTGACAATTTTGACAATTTTGACAATTTTGACAATTTTGACAATTTTGACAATTTTGACAATTTTGACAATTTTGACAATTTTGACAATTTTGACAATTTTGACAATTTTGACAATTTTGACAATTTTGACAATTTTGACAATTTTGACAATTTTGACAATTTTGACAATTTTGACAATTTTGACAATTTTGACAATTTTGACAATTTTGACAATTTTGACAATTTTGACAATTTTGACAATTTTGACAATTTTGACAATTTTGACAATTTTGACAATTTTGACAATTTTGACAATTTTGACAATTTTGACAATTTTGACAATTTTGACAATTTTGACAATTTTGACAATTTTGACAATTTTGACAATTTTGACAATTTTGACAATTTTGACAATTTTGACAATTTTGACCATTTTGACAATTTTGACAATTTTGACAATTTTGACAATTTTGACAATTTTGACAATTTTGACAATTTTGACAATTTTGACAATTTTGACAATTTTGACAATTTTGACAATTTTGACAATTTTGACAATTTTGACAATTTTGACAATTTTGACAATTTTGACAATTTTGACAATTTTGACAATTTTGACAATTTTGACAATTTTGACAATTTTGACAATTTTGACAATTTTGACAATTTTGACAATTTTGACAATTTTGACAATTTTGACAATTTTGACAATTTTGACAATTTTGACAATTTTGAAAATTTTGACAATTTGGACAATTTTGACAATTTTGACAATTTTGACAATTTTGACAATTTTGACAATTTTGACAATTTTGACAATTTTGACAATTTTGACAATTTTGACAATTTTGACAATTTTGACAATTTTGACAATTTTGACAATTTTGACAATTTTGACAATTTTGACAATTTTGACAATTTTGACAATTTTGACAATTTTGACAATCTTGACAATTTTGACAATTTTGACAATTTTGACAATTTTGACAATTTTGTCAATTTTGTCAATTTTGACAATTTTGACAATTTTGACAATTTTGACAATTTTGACAATTTTGACAATTTTGACAATTTTGACAATTTTGACAATTTTGACAATTTTGACAATTTTGACAATTTTGACAATTTTGACAATTTTGACAATTTTGACAATTTTGACAATTTTGACAATTTTGACAATTTTGACAATTTTGACAATTTTGACAATTTTGATAATTTTGACCATTTTGACAATTTTGACAAAGTCGACAATTTTGAAAAGTGTTATAATCTTCAAAATGCTGACAATTTTGACAATTTGGATTATTTTTTCTATTTGATAATTTTTATTTTCATCTTTAAAGTTTTGAGTGAAATTGTGTTTTGAAATTTTCTTCAAAAGTTTTTGTTGTGAATTTTTCAGCCATAAAAAAAAGTTCCGTAAATGATAAGCGCAATTTACTCAATTTGCTGTCAGCCATGGGTCACAAAAAGTGACTGAAGCAAAACAATTAAGAAACGATAAACAAGTACAGCTGCTTTCTGAACAACTGGGCGAGCCATTCAAATTAATCGCATTTACGAAAGCAATAAATTCCCCATTATTATACCACCACACCGACATAAAGTGAAAGAACATTCCCGCTGTTGTCACTTCAATTTGTGCGCGAGGTCCTGCCAAGGCAAGGCCAAGTGACAAATGACACCATTGAGAGAGGGTCGGTTTTGTCTACTTCCTATTTTGCTCTTTTTTTTTTTGTTACTAAGGACTAAGGATTTTTTTCTGTCACTCAACACTCCGATTCTATTCTCTTATAATAAAGATAGAAATTTTCACCCCGACGATCCTCGATTGTGTTGGTCAATGGTTGAGCCAGGAAAGGACCAATGCCCTCCTTTTTTATATATATTTGAGCATTTTTCCGTAGAGGTGATGGCAAATTTATCCTCCGGCATTGTTCCATTTATTGTGCTGCCCTCTCTTCTGTGTGACTGTCAGTGTTTTATTTATATGTATATATTTTTTACCAAATTCCGCTGCTCTCGTGCTCAGTTGTTGGCCATTGTTGGGAGAAATTTATCACCCCTCCACAAACGCTTGATCCGGAATTTGCCGACTTTGCCATTGACACAATTCTTCCAGCCAGCAGAGGACCAGAGAAGTGAATGAGATATGACTGCAGGACAGCGATGCAATTTTCATTTAAATTGAATTTTTATACGAAACTGATGCGCTCCCACAACCAGGCGTGTTGGAGCTTTTAATTTATAATTTTGCCAGGTGATTGAATTAAAACGAACTCACGCTGGTGTTTTTATTGTCATATTTTTATAAGAACTCTTTTAATTGCACCTGAAATCCTTCTGAAATCAAAAATAGCTATAAATTTTATGAAATTATTTGTTGATTTGCGATAAAGAAAATTGTCAAAATTGTCAAAATTGTCAAAATTGTCAAAATTGTCAAAATTGTCAAAATTGTCAAAATTGTCAAAATTGTCAAAATTGTCAAAATTGTCAAAATTGTCAAAATTGTCAAAATTGTCAAAATTGTCAAAATTGTCAAAATTGTCAAAATTGTCAAAATTGTCAAAATTGTCAAAATTGTCAAAATTGTCAAAATTGTCAAAATTGTCAAAATTGTCAAAATTGTCAAAATTGTCAAAATTGTCAAAATTGTCAAATATGTCAAAATTGTCAAAATTGTCAAATATGTCAAAATTGTCAAAATTGTCAAAATTGTCAAAATTGTCAAAATTGTCAAAATTGTCAAAATTGTCAAAATTGTCAAAATTGTCAAAATTGTCAAAATTGTCAAAATTGTCAAAATTGTCAAAATTGTCAAAATTGTCAAAATTGTCAAAATTGTCAAAATTGTCAAAATTGTCAAAATTGTCAAAATTGTCAAAATTGTCAAAATTGTCAAAATTGTCAAAATTGTCAAAATTGTCAAAATAGTTTAAACATGAAAAATTATCACAATTATCAAAATTGTCTAAATTGCTCAATTGGCAAAATTGTCAAAATTTTCGATATTGAGTGTCAATTTTACCTTATTTAAAAAAACATAAGTTATCAAATTTTTGAAAATTTCAGATTTTTTCTATAAGGACTAATTTTGAAGTTGATGAAAATTCAACTCTTTTATAGAATAAAATTATGATAAAGTTAATTTCCAAAAAAAATCTATGATTATCAAAAGTATGGTTTCTAATTCAGATTCTGAACATTATTTCAAAATTTTATTCCGACAGACCAGAGAAAGCGAGAAAAAAATAAGCCAAAAAGTTGGAATTACCCCTTTATCATGTATTCTCTCCAAAAAGAAAAACTAGTTCAGCAAAAAGTTCTCCTTTCCATTTGTTTGGTCGTGCTTTTTCTCGTCTTAAAGCTCACTAAATTTTGTTCGTTCGCCACGGCCCAAAACTGATAGCAGCTTCGAATGTATGTTGATTAAATAAAAAAGAGGAGAAAAAAATCAAAATCCCTTTTCTCTATTCAACACTTTGGCTCACTAGCCAAAAGTTCTTTGTTTTTTCGAATGGCAAACAGCAACCGGCAGAGTTAGTTCATTCAAAGCGTTGTGGGTGTTTTGTTTTGTGTGCTGCCGTTTAGTTGTTCACCATATATATTTTCGTTTTATTTTTACAAATGTGTGGAATCAACATTTGCCGTTCGAAACAGAACAAAAGGACGGTTTATTGGAAATGGCTGCTGCCAATTGATGCAGCGTAGCAGCAACCATGCTTTTATTTTCTCTTTTTGATCATAAAATTTGAATAAAAAGCGAGGCTTTTAATGGAGAACTATTTTGGATCGGGTTTACTTCAAACAGATGAAACTTTCAATGTCGATATCAACTTTTTTTTATTCAAAACTACCAAATTTTTGCAAAGAAGAATCTTATTTAAAATCAAATTGGATTTAAAAAGTACCCTCAAACATTTTCTAACGAACCGGAAGAACAACAAAAAAGTTCTATCAAATTCTCGTCCCCAAAAAAAGGACCAAAATTTACTCGTTATTCAGCATCCACGTTCCATATCCATTTTAAGTCAAGCTGTTGTGGTCGACCGGATTAAGTAGTAGGTACTTTGTCCTCCTCTTTTCCCCATCAAGTCCATCTCTCCGAACAGTAGTCACTTTCTTACACTTTTTAGCCAGTTGTTTAACCACTAAATTAGAATCTTCTCGTGTCATCTTTTTTTTGCTGCTTTCACTCTATTTTTCGCTTTTAATTTTCGAGGATTATGAGGACTACCATGGTCGTTAGTCGCGATGCCGCCAGGACACCAGGACATGGATGGACGTGCAGCGCCCATAATCCGCCACAATATTGCCGGACTGGCAGAGATGGCCGGGCTTCCATTATGGGACAGCCAGTAATGATGATGGAAAGGAGCAAATCTGCGAAAGGACAGGGTGTTTCGAACATGTACATCTCAATTACAGTTTCTTTGGAATATTTTATGCGAAAATTAACGCTTCATTGTTACTCTCTGGAGCCACCATTGATAAGGCTATGATCATTTAGTATCCGGGCACTTTATTTCGGTGATAGCTGCGTTATTGGAGCTCGGATATGCAAAACTTTAGCAGCGTTGTGTTGGTTATGAAAAGGACTATCTTGCCTATTTTTGCAAGATTTTTAAGTTAATGTGTGTGTGAGATATTTACGATGCAAAAAGACATGGTAAAAAAAATTTTGCACAAATTTGCGTCTTTTGCGCCTCGAAAATTCTTCATTGTCGACTTGAAAGCTCATAAACTGTTGATTTTTTTCTGATTCATTTTTGGACCGAATGGTTAAGAAGTATAAGGACCACTCTAGAATCCACACGAAGTTCAAATCAAGCATCGGAATGGAACCCTTGATCTTAAATATGGTAAAAAGTCTATGGTTATTGGGGACAACTGAATGCAGACCCCTTAAATAATGCAATTAATCCATTTCCGTCCGTCAAAAAGTGTTGTCTGACTAGTAGACATCAAGTAAATGACTAATAGTGAACAGTTTCTTAGATTGCAATATGTGCAACTGGTTTTCACGCAATGTGACAGATGTGTCCTGATGGACGAAGAAATTTATGTTAAAACCAGATTTAAGAGATCAAATTTTTCGAGATGACTACTCATGAAAAGGTTCCAACCAGATTCCAATTGCTTTTTCCAAGTGAGTTTGTGTAAAATATTATGATTTTGCAAAGGCTTGACTTCTGTGGTAAAAATAATAGATCAATACATGACTGACACAAGTGTGCAAAGATAAAAAAGAGATTTTATGAAAAAGTAAGATTATTTCTTGAAATCATTGATAATTAATTTTTTTTATATTTTTATACTAAAAGTCATGTTAACACCTTCATTTCCTCCATAGAAAGTTTTTCGATCCAATGAATAGTTTTTAAAATACAATCGTTTGTAACTGCCCGGATACTAAATGATCATAGCCTTATTTAAAAGTTTTTCTTTCACACAAGATAAGAAACGAGGACTTGTTTAATGAAACGAATATCAATCAATTTTTACAAATTCCAACTATAAAACCTTTTCATCTTCAAATCGAGTCACGAATTGTCAGAACATGCTGGAAAAAAAATCAAATATAATATTTCTTGTAGTTGCATCATAACAATAATAATAATAATAATAATAATATAAATAATAATAATAATAATAACCAAAATATAATTGTTTAAAGAAAAGCACCGTTTTGAGAACAAAAAAACCCGATTCAATAAACTTAACAATGGATTGGAGCCTTTCTTACAGAATCTTAATTATCTTCTGATACTTATGACACAATGATAGATTTCTTAATTCTGAGTCATACAATTTTGATTAAAGAACAATCCAAATTCAATGGCTGGCGGTGGCGCGTAGTCTTGGACGATACTTTTTCAGAGCTCAACCTTGCTTCGATAAAAAAAAATTCAGAAGAAAAGGATAGTGATATGAATAACAACTCATTAATTTGATTCTGAAATCTAAATCTTAAATCTTAATCTGTTTCCAAAATATAAATTTTGATCTAGAAATCTGAATCTAAATTTTAAACAAAAGTATTATATTTGAATTATGAATCTGTCTTCTGAATGTGATTCTTAGTCTGGATTCAAATATTTTGTTCTTAACAGGATTCTCAATCTGCATTATGAATCTGAATCTGAATTTTGAATATGAATCTGATTTTGTAATCATGATCTGAATTCCAAACAGAAATTCAAAATATAAACAAAGAGTATAGCTTAACTGAAGCTGAAAACCATATCTAATCTGAATTGATAAATTAAGGTCCGAGTCTGAATTCCGAATCTTTGTTCTAATCTGAATTCTGAAGGTGAATGAAGAATTAAAATATGGATTTAGATTTGATTTCTGAATTTGAATTCTAATACTGAATTTTAAATCATTTTCCCCAAAAATTAAAAAAATAATTTTTTAATTGAACTCTGAATTTAAAAGAAGCTTTGTTATTTTTCAAATTGATTTATTAGTTTCGAATTTTCAGTCCAAATAGAAGTTCAGCTGAAGAAGTCATTTCATACAAAAAAGATCTAAATCTCAAAACTAAAAGCTACTATAAATACATTTCTATTCTTAATTGACGCCTAGTTTGGCTTTGCTTCCACCGTGGTCATGGCGAAATTAATAAATTAATAAGAATTCTGAAGGAGCGATGAGTTTAGAAATTTGCCTATGAATTAGAATTCCGAATCTGTATCATAAATTGTTATCTTATGAGTGAATTCTACATATAAATTTTAAATATGAGTTCTTTATTGGAATTATAAATTTTTGTTCTAAACTCTCTAAAACCTATTTTTTTGTTGAAAAATTCACAGATGTTGCATTTTGGGATTAAACACTACTTTGGTTCTACGAAAAACCTTTATCGCTAAGGTAAAACTTTTAACGGTTTTTTTTTGTTTCAAAAATTGCACCACCAGGAGCTGAAGAACTTAATTTTCAGTACTTTTTGAGCTCCACTATTTTTTTCCTAATTTTTTAACATAATAAAACCGCTTCATAGCTACTCTTTAATTTTTTTTTGTTAGAATTGTTATGTAAATAATTGAGATATTTCAACTCATGCTAAAAGTTGTCATATGTTTCCAACTCAATTGACATGGGTTTCATTTTGAGAGGGGTCAATAGGCGGCGCACACAGGGGTAAATGCACCTAATAAGCGATCAAAATTATTTGCGGACAAACGGTAAACGGTAGACATTTGATATCTTCGCAACATTTTTATATTTTTTAAGATCTATCAAATTCTTGAAAGAAAAAAGTGATTTTTTCCACCTGGAAAGGAGATAAAAAAATATTTCTTGAAATCATTAGTTTAGAGACTTAATGTCTTCACAAAAGTTGTAGATCTTATTATTTTAAGCAACTTTGTTGAAGACACCATCCAGATCGCATGAAAATCATAAAAATTACGAGGATTTTAAAAATAACGACCATTTTAACAAGTAATTTTGAGGTTTTAACTAATATATTTTTTAAGTATACGATTTACAAACTTGGTATATTTGAGAAAGTTGTTATAATTGTTGAAACACACAGTTTTGTGTAACATTTTTTTTTTAAACGAACACACACATATAGGAGGATCTCAGTGAAACTTCATGTTTCTTTTAAGAGATCTGAATTCTATTCAAGACTAAAGCGTACATCTTTCAAGGATATAATGGCTAGCATCTTACTAATGCTAACACCGCCAGCCCACAGAAAGAGTACTATGTATGCCGTGACCGAGACTCGATCTAATGACCTTTGGCTTAGAAGACTTGAACGCTATCCTCTAGGCCACGGTCGGCGGCAGAATACATATTTCAACTAAGAAAGGAGATATACTCCAAAATATCCAAAATAATGTCTTTTTTCAGTGAGTTGTAACCTAGAGAAATCGGACGAGTTCGTATAAATTTTTGAGTGGGTTTTGTTGGTCAAGTTATTGGCTTTCCATTGATATATAAATTTAACATTAGTTTTGAATAGATTTTCTGCAAACTAGCAATCAATAATGAGCTTTTTCCTCTAGTTTGCAGAAAATCTGTCCAAAACTAATGTAAAATTTATATATCAATGGAAAGCCAAAAACTTGACCAACAAAACCCACTCAAAAAATTATACGAACTCGTCCGAACTCTCTAGGTTATATCTTGCTGAAAAAAGGCATTATTTTGGATATTTTGTAGTATATCTCCTTTCTTAGTTAAAATATTTATTTAAAATGTCCCACAAAATTGTGTGTTTCAACAATTTGAACAACTTTCTCAGATATACCAAGTTTGTAAATCGTATACTAAAAAAGATACTAAATAAAAACTCAAAATTACTTGTTAAAATGCTCGTTTTTTTTAACTTTTTTAACTTTTATGATTTTTATGCGATTCTAATGGTGTCTTCAACAAAGTTGCTTAAAATAATAAGAACTACAACTTTTGTGAAGACATCATGTCTCTAAATTAATTATTTCAAGAAATATTTTTTTTATCTCCCTTCCAGGTGGAAAAATCACTTTTTTCATTCAAGAGTTTGTTAGATCATCATGTTGTGAAGATATCAAATCTCTACCGTTTACCGTTTGTCCGCAAATAATTTTGATCGCTTATTAGGTGCATTTACACCTGTGTGCGGCGTGGACTTTAGAGGGTTAATATTACATCTCCATCTTTATTCCGAATCTGAATTCAGAATCTTTGTTCTTAACATAACTACTCAATCTGAATTCTGAATTTGAATCTGGATTCTGAATGTGTTTCTAATTACGAAATCTTGATCTGAATTCCGAACGGAAATTAAAAATCTGAACTGAGATTCTAGCTAAACTAAATCATAATCTCATATCTAATCTGAACAGAGATGTTAACTCTGAATGTTAAGTGTGAAAGAACTCTGATTTCCAAATCTTCCAAAAATATGTAATTTTATAAAATCGATTTATTAGTTTCGAATCGTCATTCCAAATAGCAATTTAGCTATTGATGTCATTTCATAAAAAAAAATCAATGATTAATTCCATACTTAACATACTGCGTTAATACCTTTGTGACTCATTTTTAACTCCTGAAGGTAGGCTCATTTTTACATCCAAAAACATCGTTGCGATGCGGCGTTCTTCGAACAGAACAAGGCCAAAAATTTAAAATTTTCTACTGTCAGCAAGCTCTGACTGCTATCCATGATTTCTGGATGGTTGTTTTCATAAGAAGTTTTTTTAAAGTTTTATAAGAAAAAATGAAATTAAAATTATTTCGCGAAAAACATTTTTCAACAAATATATGTAGGTAATTGTAAGCATGACATAATGACATCGCAAACATAGTGAAATTGATTGAAAATAGGCCAGAAAAAAATATTTTCAAATACTTGAAATTGTGAATCCATCAACAGGGCGTCATTTTGTGCCTTCAATTTGGTAACCAACATGGTGTTAGTCAATTCAACACTTTATAGCTTTGTTTTGGTCATAACAATGGCTAATAAGTTGAACGAGAGCCATATAAATTGCTTAATTTTGACGTTTCTCTCGCAAGCCAGACAATTACACGCGTAGGAAGAGTTCCTCTTTTCTGAGTTGTTAATCATTAGTATAGTACTTTTTTGATTGGAATAAATAAGGGAATGGTTGTGAATGTCCGGTATGGTATCATTCCATACCATGAGTTGAGGTCGAATTTAGTTGTCTGACGCCATCTTGAAATTCATGAAAATGTTATAAATGACTTAAAATCGCATGAAACCCTCAAAATATGGGTATTGCGTGAAAGGACTAAACGAGCAGAAGTCAAATTTTGCTTATGAAGGATTTGTACTTTGGAATAGATCAATATTAAACTATTCTGCTTTCCCCATTTTTTCCGGATTACCAGGAGAAAAAAAAAACATTTTTTAAGACTAAGTTTATCAACATTTTAAAGTCCAGAATAAGGGAAATGGTGGTGAAATCACTCCAATTTGCACATCCAAATTAACTGACATCGTTGTCGAGCAGAGTTGATTGGTAGGCATAAAAAAGGGTTTTGGACGCTTCGCTATACCATTCTGTAACAAAGTCAAAAAATATATTGGACAATTTCAGACAAGTTTATTATTATTGTTTGGAAAATTAGGCGATTTGATGATACTTTTTCACAGTTTTTTTAAATTTTGCGATTTTTTAGATTTTGCATATCTTCCTCGTTATCTTAACTCTATTTCTAAGAACAATACCGTTTTCTACCGATAGTTGAACAATTTTAAATACGTCTAATTGTTTTTTAAGCTTGATTAATTTTTTCTTCTGTTCTGAATCTCAAACAGCTCTCTTATATCTATAACTTGATTTAATAAACGAATAGCAATCAGTTTCGTTTAAATTTATTCTATTGATTGCCGAAAGAAACCACCCCCAAATTCCACAGCTCTAAATTCACAGAACAACTCTCCAATTGCTGAAAGTCCCAGACTAAAAGAAGACATCCGCCCAAAGCCATCACCAATCAATCGAAACCAATTGATCGCTTTTTCTTTCTGTCTCCGGGAAAAAGCCGGGAATAAACGACAACCGACGACAGTCAACGACTGATGATGGCAAAATCTGCACAAGAGTCCAATCCGAGAGACGAGACAACAGCAACAAAAATTAGCATTCACCAAATGGTATCACAGAAATCCATTAAATGGCCCAATCAAACATCGAACATCGTCGTCTGTGTCTGGATCTCCAATCTTCACCCGGATTCGCCTAACTTATGATGGTTTTCCCGTTCAGTTGTTGGTACTGTCCGGATCTTTCTGTCGATTTCTCTTTCACCCGCCAGTCTGGGGGTTCGAAAAAATATCACCACGGCTTTCCATTTTAGCCCGAAGATTTAAGAAATGATGAAAACAAATCCCGGCAATCGATCCCCAAAGTGTATTTCTGTCACTTTTGTTTCGAGTTGCCGTTTGTCGATGGATTTCAGTGAAATGAAACGGAGAAATAAAACGGTGCCAATTGGAGAAACGAACTTGGCAGTCTGAATTGAGGGAGTTCAAGGCCGGGTTCGTGTGTTGATAAACTGTCTCTGGAGCCACGACTGACGGAATTGGAACTTTGGCGGGGCAAAGTTTGGGGTGGAAATTGATACTCTCTTTCTCTCTTGTCCGTATAAAATATGAGATTAGTGATAATTCAGAGGGAAGATGTACAAAAAATTGTTTTCGGAAAAACATTTTAATTATTCGAAACCGTTGATGACGAAAAGTTCGAAAACTGTAATCTTTATTTATGATTGCAAAAATCCCTGTTATCCGGAACTCGGTGAGCCTACACAGCTTGCCGGATGATAAGAGGACACAAAGAGACTTGAGCCTCGGGAACAAATGAATGGGCGCATAAAATATGAACTGTGACTTCACGTCACAGAAAAAAGTAAACCGAAGCTCAGGGAAAACCCAATGAAGTAAGATGAACGTCAGAAAAAAAAACATCCGCGACCCATAAAATGTGGCACCAACTACCTGCAACATTCTGGCAACGAAAAAAAAAAACACCAACATACAAAATACGTTCGCGCGGGAAACTTCCTCATCAGTGAAAGATGATTACACTTGGCGGCGTGGCACCGAGATGGGTTTGGAATTGAAATTTTCGGGTGCGTAGCTGTCCGTGTAAGTATGTGTGTCTGTAGTTGTTGGGCAGATGAGCTAAATTAACTCCCCGGCCAGCCTTGGCGAATCGGATTAGTTCCAATCTACATGGGGGGATTAAAAATTCACAATTCAACTTGGTCGTCTCCCCGGTTCTCTTGAACAACATGGACAGCGGGGATGCTTTTAGGTTTTCCATTTCTGTGGAGAGTTTTTGCTGTCTTCTTTCTGGGAACAACGTTCTGCAAGTTTGCTATCCTGGGAACGTTAACGACTGAGGTTTTTCGCCGTTCGTTCCCAACCACGACGACGCGAATCCCGGTTAAGTCCGGTTGACTAACGCTTACAGAGTGTCTCGAATGAGAAGGATCGAGTGGTGTCTAGCATGAGAATATAAATAGATGATCATTACGATTTCTTTTGGAAGAATAAAACTTCACTGCTTCTTCTAACTCAGCTTCTGCTAACTAACTCAGTTTTGTCATTTTTCTCTCTGGAGCCACTACTTAATATTAATAAAATATTGAAACATCGTTGATAAAACTGCTACGTTTCAGCTAGAATTTCAACTGAAAACTAATGATGATAATGAATGTATGTAAAAACCATTTAGAAATGAGATAAGATAAAAAAGGGTGAGGTGTTAATTATGTCGTGGTGAGCACGAAGAATTAGAATTATAAATCTGTTGGTTTTATATTTGAAAGCAAAATTTCAAATCTAGAATAAAAATTTCAAAAATTAGGATGCCTAAAATCGTGGTAAAAATATTAACCCAAATTTATTACGAAATTGTGTAGCACATAAACAACACAACTATTCAAAGGGGTGTTTATTTTAAACTCTTCAAATAATAGTGATTTATAAAAAACTGTGTCCAGTAATCAATGGTCTCTAATTTGTTACTAGTGGATTGAAAACATTCACAATTCACAAACATAGTCCATGTTTGAAATAATATCTAAAATTTTCAATAAGTTGATAACTACATTTTAATTCAAGCTACCAATTTTAAAGTTGATAGTTTTTAAAATCGAAGTGCAAATGTTAAACAATTTATCCTCAAACTAGTTAATTTCTAGAAATACAAAAAAAAACTTTGACAAGTGTTCAAATAGATATGATATAATAGATATGAGAAACATGATTTTGAAGTTGATCATGTCTAAAAAAATCGAGTTGATGAGACTGATGATATTCATGATAACCAAACGATTTTTATCGATAAAACCTGGAATGTTTTCACCTTTTTCCGAGGTAGCAAAAGTTTAAAAGAAACAATGATTTTTTTTTCTATTAGCTCTAGTTTTTGAGACTCACAAGTTAGTTTTGAAAAAATATTAAAAATCTATTTGAAGATTTACTGTAACTGTAAAATATTACTAAGAAGCTCAAGCCTCCTATCAAATACTGCAAGAAACCAAGAGCAGAAACTTCAAACGCGTTTTTGTCGAAAGCACATTTTTAAAGTCCGTGGACATCGTCATTTGAAAACTACTTATCCGATTCTTTTCAAATTTGGAACATATTTTCTACATATAAAATACCAGACCCCAACGTTTTTCTTTTTTTTACTTTGGGGAGATTTTACAGATAAAAAATGGCGGTTTTTTTCGTGAAAAATCGTAGTTTTTACTTCAAACAGCCACAAAAATTTCATAAATTTTTTTTGAAGTTAAATAAAAACGTTGGGGTCTAGAAAAACATCTATTAAATATATTTTGCTCTGATTTTTTGACTTCAGATGATTCTGTGCTGAGATACAGTGTCCACCGCAAATCCTGTTTTCTAAAAGGCATCCTCGAAAGTGTTCCGTCACCGGCTCATTCTTCAATATTTTTCTACGAAAAAATTACTAAATGTTCTTTTAACAATGCTTTGTATAATGCAAAAAATTTGAATACATTTGTTTGAACGATAGCTCTAGAAAAAAAATCGTGAAAATGGTGTTTTTTTTACCCGTTAGACCCTACCCTCCCCCCTTAAATAAAAATGATTTTTGTTTTTCAAAAATCATCATCGAATTGTGCAAAAATTTGATTTGGAAAAAAATCATATTTGTTTAAAACTTGTCGAAATACCCTCACTAGAGTCAATATTGTTTAAAAATTGACAAAAAAGTATCAAATACAGACCGCGATCGATTTTGACAACACACACGAACATTTTTTGTTGTCAAATGCGAATGTTGCTAAAATCCAACGGTTTTTTTTTCTCAACTTGCCGCAGCCCGTGGCGTAGACGTTAGCCTTCAAGTCTTCTAAGCCAGCGGGTACGAGATCCAATCCCGGTCACGGCATACATAGTATATTTTTTGTGGGTTGATGGTTTTAGCATTTGTAAGATGCTAGCCATCATATCCTCGAAAGATGAACGCTTAGAGTTTAGAAAAAGGAATCTCTTCGAAGAAACATTAGATTTATTGCGATCCTACTGTTTGTGTTTGTGTTCGTTTTTTTTCAACTTTTTTATCACTTATAACTTTAAAAAAACTGTTATGATTATCATTAACGTGATTTTCAGTCAAATTCCGATAATTTTTAGTCATTTTTAATATTTTTATCATGTGTCTTATGCATTTAGCACTTTTCTTGTTTTGTTTATAATTTTTGTTTTTTTTTGTCATACATATTGGCTATTTTTTTCATTCTTCATCAATTTTTAGTTATTTTTTGTCTTTGGTTTGTATTTGTTTTTTTTTATTTTTTAAAATTTTCATCTTTTTGTCATTTTTGAGTACTTTATAATTTTTTTATATTTTGGTTTTGTTGTTGAGAAATAGAATATCTACATAAAATATAACAACAGATTTTAAATGTAATAAAATGGATTTCAGACCAGGTCAGAAATTAACCATGATTAAAAATTGTTAAACAAAATGATAATAATTTTTATCGTTACCTTTATTTACATTGATTTACTTCATTTTAAATTTAAAGGTTGATTGAAAAATTCCGCGTGATATTTTGAATTTGAAGAAATATTTAATCATGATTTTAAATGTGAGTTCTCGATTCGGAAAAATATTAAATTTGAACAAAAGAAAACTTATTTGATCCTGGCAAGAACAAAGTACAACAATTATTTTAGGATTTATCGGCTTTGAAGGAGATTCAGTGCTCAAAACCCAAATAATCAGAATTAAAGAAAAAAGACAAACTTATTTTAAAAAAAATTAAACGTTAGAAAATTAAAACAAAATGTAAAAATGAAAAAGATTAGTTTTTAACATTGCAGAAGGATATAACTGATCAGCATTTTGGTGCCCATATTTTAATGATTGATTTGGAAAATTTTTACATCCTGAACTCAAATCTTTTGTCTATCACCTCTAGTTTTGATGATCTGGCTTTTATAAGTTTTGTAAGTTAACCGGAACTGAGTGAAATCAATCATTGATAACTGATCTATTAGCAAATCTACATGAAAGACAAAACTAATTCTGAGTATTTTATCCTCCATTCATTAAAACATTTAAATGCTAATTGCAGAGGAAAATTCAACAATTTTTTTTGAAATTTTATGAGATATTATTACACGTGTTTTTGAAGGTACTAAAAGAAGTTCAAAAACAAAGGTTATATCATATTAGTTGAAGGCTGGAAGACGATATAATTTTTCCTTTAGGAAAAAAAAACCTCTAAAATTTAATTTGGGTTTAAGCTTCAGAATTAGGAAAAAAATTCTATAACTTTCTTCGCAGAAGTCAAAATTACTTGCGATATTCGGGAAAATTGATCATTGATTAAAATCTCTTTTTTTTCAAATTTGTGAGAAAAAAATCAATCATTTCTTAAATTATTTTCAATCTATTATCAGAAGTAATTTTTTAAACAAAAGCTGATATTAATTAATCAAAATAAGCTCTTAAATTCTTTGTACTTAAGAAAAGTGCAAATTTTTAACACTCATTTTAGTGGGTTGTGCCAACGTAAGAACTTTTAACTACACAAATAACACACGACGTATTACAGGACACGACACTTAACGTTCTTACTAACGGAAAAAAGGAACTTAAATTACCTTTTTGTCGACCGGTTTCGGGCTCGATGTTGCCCATCTACAGGACGATGTCCGACTGATTACGTAGAAGAAAAACACTAACACAGCATCATACTGTCACGCAGTATTTGTCGAAGAGGGGTTGGTTTTTATACATTTTTGTTTGCCAGGTTGAAAAGCGGCGAAATGATAGGCGCGTCATCCTCGTTCATTAAAGGCCTCTCTGAAGTCGTGATGTACATCGATTCCCAGGCGTTTAAATGTGACGCTTTTCGAACACATTTTTTGAATTTCACCTTTTTCCAATCTATGGAATGGTTGAATTCTGATGCATGGGCGGCTACACTAGATTCGTTGGATCTGTTGTTTTCTACGGCGTTTTTATGCTCCTTTATCCGTGTTTTAAATTTGCGCCTTGTTTGGCCAATATAGACCGCCGGGCAGGCCTCGCAAGGTATCTCGTAGATACCAGATCTTTCCTCCGGAGGCACCTTATCCTTTAGTGAAACCAAACAATCTTTTAGGGAGTTGGAACTTTTGTAAGCCACTTTCAAACCGTGGTTGGAGAGGATCTTCCGAATACCATTGGTCAGTGGTGGGTGGAACGGCAAACTGACTCTTTGGGATTCTTCCTTTTCTGGTTTGAAAGTGGTGGCATTACTTCGGAACCTTTTTCTTTCGTGTTTGCGTAGAATTTTATACACAAATTCTTCATCGTAACCGTTCAGATTGGCCGCCAATAAAATCCTTTCTTTTTCGCTTTCAAACTCGCTGTTTTCCATCGGTATGTTGAACAAACGGTGTGCCATTGAATGAAACGCAGCTTGTTTTTGTGCACCAAAATGATTGGTTACGATGAAGAATTTGTGTATAAAATTCTACGCAAACACGAAAGAAAAAGGTTCCGAAGTAATGCCACCACTTTCAAACCAGAAAAGGAAGAATCCCAAAGAGTCAGTTTGCCGTTCCACCCACCACTGACCAATGGTATTCGGAAGATCCTCTCCAACCACGGTTTGAAAGTGGCTTACAAAAGTTCCAACACCCTAAAAGATTGTTTGGTTTCACTAAAGGATAAGGTGCCTCCGGAGGAAAGATCTGGTATCTACGAGATACCTTGCGAGGCCTGCCCGGCGGTCTATATTGGCCAAACAAGGCGCAAATTTAAAACACGGATAAAGGAGCATAAAAACGCCGTAGAAAACAACAGATCCAACGAATCTAGTGTAGCCGCCCATGCATCAGAATTCAACCATTCCATAGATTGGAAAAAGGTGAAATTCAAAAAATGTGTTCGAAAAGCGTCACATTTAAACGCCTGGGAATCGATGTACATCACGACTTCAGAGAGGCCTTTAATGAACGAGGATGACGCGCCTATCATTTCGCCGCTTTTCAACCTGGCAAACAAAAATGTATAAAAACCAATCCCTCTTCGACAAATACTGCGTGACAGTATGATGCTGTGTTAGTGTTTTTCTTCTACGTAATCAGTCGGACATCGTCCTGTAGATGGGCAACATCGAGCCCGAAACCGGTCGACAAAAAGGTAATTTAAGTTCCTTTTTTCCGTTAGTAAGAACGTTAAGTGTCGTGTCCTGTAATACGTCGTGTGTTATTTGTGTAAATTTTTAACACATTGTGTGAATTATTGAACCCTCTTGGGATTTGGAGTTGAGCATTGTGAAAAACAAGAAATTCAGAATAAAATTAAGGCTGAAATGAATTTTTTGAAAAATATTTCAAATATTTCAATTTATCATATTCAAATATTCATATTCATTTAATATTATTTCAATTCATTTCATATATTCATATTGCTTTAAAATGTTTTTTTAGTAATTATATTGACCATCATGAGTAGTTAAAACCTGTCAAATAGCTTCCAGCTTGTTGATGTGTACAATTAGCATTTGATGAATGAATTTTGAAGTTAAAATGGTTGGTTTCAAATTCTGAACTTGCTTGATTACACTTTTAAAAAATCAACTCCATTCTAAGGCTGAGTAAGGGCTTTCGAGTGTCAAGAAATCAGTTTCAATAAAAAAAAATTGTAGAATTGCAATTAGAAGTTTACGATTAAAAATAAGTTTTAATTAGTGATCGTTATTTCGTGTCGTTAAACGAGTGATGAAGACCTCGAACAAGGTTGTCAAAATCACAAAGAATCTGCATTATCACATAGTTTTGAGCAAAATTTCGTAAAAGAATCTTTGTCACATATCACAGAATTGTTTAAATTCACACAGAATTAACTTAAATTTATAAATTTTGTAATGATTTGATTTTTTTTCTACAGAAACTGTAAGTAGATTCAAATTTGTTGATGTATCACATAATTTCCTAATGAACTTCATAGATATAGCCTCACAGAAAACCGTCACAGAAGTGCTATCCCAGAAATCGAGATTTTTTTTTGGAAAAAACACAGAATGTTTTTCGGCAACCTGGGCCCAGCCAGAGTGATATTGGACTAAATTCCGCCCGAGGCGAGCCAATTATATGACATGATTGATCACACTTTTTCAAATAACTTTTTGGATCATATAGTTTTCCGTTACTACGGTAAACTCAACTGTTTAGCTGGAAATTTTACTTTACTTACTACCCCCTTACTACCCCCTTCGCACGTCCTTGTATATCTATCAATTGATAGTGGCGTTAAAATGAACAGGGAATATTTCTTTCTACACATTTTCAAAGGCCATTTACAACCTCGCGCCATCGTTCTTTTTGTCAAATACAGTTTTTGCTTTCAACATAATTCAGCACCAGTGCAAAAAGCATGGATCGTTCAGAAATGGTGTAAACAGATTTTGCCTTGTTTCATCAGATCACATGAATGGACTGCATAGCCACCGGGTTTTTAACCACTAGACTTCAATGTCTGAGAATACATGCTAGGGAAGTTGTACGACGTTAAGCATTCGAGGTTGAACACATTTAAAAACGTTTGGTGAAGATTTGGGACGAAATGCCGAACTAAATCTTCAAAATTGTTTTTTTTTTATATCAGTTACAACTGTTGGACCAAATATTTTCAAAACTGAAAATGTGAGAACCATCTTTAATTCCGACATCAATATTATATTTCTATAACTTAATACATATAACGTTTCTCTGTTCTTTTTCGGGATCCACAATCTTGGGTTCTTAACGCTGGATAAAAATTACACTTTATCTTGAACTTGTCAAAAAAAATCACTTAAATTCGAACGAAAATGAGAAATGGCGTTAGTGATTTTCGTTAAATATAATAATTGTTAAATAAGTTCAAATAAGTTTTTTTTTTACATCAATCAACACAGGACTCTCAGTGAAAGAGTTAAATCTACAACTCTCTGGAGTCACCACTAAACAAAAATATTAGACAGTTCTTTGGGGCTTACATTGTTTATAAGCAAACCACCAACAATGAAGAATATTGGATTGTTTTTTTTATTTCAATTTGTTACAAAGATAGTAAATTTTCCACTAAAATCGACACTTTAAAGATTTCCAGCCTCTCGATCGACCTTTAATGTAAGCTGTCCTCTTAAAACGCTGCCAAATAAAACCGTTCCCTGCGAAAGTATTTCTCACAGCTCCTAATTCTTCCCTTCATTTTTTCCTCTCTTTCTTTCACCTTCAATGGCAAACTCCGCGAGCTAAAATATGTTTTCTTCTTCAGAAAATCCACACCTTCTCCCCTTCTCCTCTTCTCCCGGTTTTTTTTTTTTTATAAAGAAACAAGCTACATCGAGAGACAGGCTTTTAATTCCCTTTGAAGACGAGAGGGCGCCGCGCGGCGCCATTTGTTTATGTTTATACGATTTCCATGTGTACTTTATTTCCGAAAAATCTTAGGAAGGATGAAGGAGGACGGAAAATGGTTGTAGTGCTGATTTTCTCGAACGAGATAAGAAGACTCCCGTTTCTTGGGTGGGTGGGCGGCTTGAATGGGTGCTGCCGTTCTCAAGATCTTTGTTCCTCAGTAATAATAAGTAGGTTCCTACAGAAAAAGCCGAACGGCATTACGCCCTGAAGGCGTAAATTATGGCTGTGAACTTCAGTTAAGATACAGATCGGTGAGGACTTTCGGTTATTCATTTCTTGGCAGTCAGTATTTCGTAGTTTGGAACACATCGAGGAGGTAATTAAGGCAAAAGGGAAAACGAACCAGGCTAATGATTTCTTCTTGGGAAAATACGTACACTTTAATTACTTTTCAGCTCTATGAACAACTAACAGAGTGGGATAGGATAAATCGTCTTAACCCCACCCCACATTTCGCCCTTAAATTTTCCAGTTCCGGCAGCAGCCATTTTGCCGTTTCGTCGTCATCGTCGGTTTCTATTATTTTCTGTTAATTAATTGCGAGAAAAATTCCTCCCAAGTAATCCTTTTGTGGTCACGCACAACGGCAATTCCCATGAGTAACGTGTTTGCTCGCTCGCTTTCTGCCTCTTGAGCGGAAATTTTCTACTCAACCAGGAAAAATAAGTGAAACCGAGCAAAAGCCCAACAACTGTAAACATTCATTAACCTTGCGTGCCTCCTTCTTGAAGTGGATTTTTCGGAGCTTTTTTCTTCGCTTCGTTTTATTATTTTCTGTGGGGACTTTTCTGGCGACAGCCTCTCCTCGAGGAGGCACATTGTTCTTCCCGGCCTGAGCCTTACGGGCTTTAATAAATGGCACTTTTTCCATTTTCTCTCGAAACAGATTTCCCAGTTCTACGATATTGATGATGCTGATGTTCCTTTTGCCTTGGAAAGGTAACATTCAGAGGAGATGTTCTTTTTCCGGGAAAACTCAACTTTCCAAAGAGGAAAAAATTAGTGAAAATTCCCGTTTTGTTTCTTCTTCCGGAAGTTTGAGAGTAACTAGATGCCTATATGTATGTTCATGTAATTTGGATTGTAGTACAGCCCAGGTACCATTTCCGGTGGCCTACAACCAAAATGTAGGGGCAATTGTTTCGAGCTGCTCGAGTTTTTGCACGATTTCCGGGCCTTCCCTCGTTTCCCGAAGGTGGATAAAATAATTGAAGTACTTTAGCAACGGCTTAAGTGCTTTTGGGTGGCATTGAAAAGCTAAATCCAAGAGGGGTGGATTCGTAAATAAACCTGTTGAACTTTTCTTGATTTGTTTTTTTTTTTGTAAATATTATCTGAATTTCAAAAAATGACAAAAATGACAAAATGACAAAAATGACAAAAATGACAAAAATGACAAAAATGACAAAAATGACAAAAATGACAAAAATGACAAAAATGACAAAAATGACAAAAATGACAAAAATGACAAAAATGACAAAAATGACAAAAATGACAAAAATGACAAAAATGACAAAAATGACAAAAATGACAAAAATGACAAAAATGACAAAAATGACAAAAATGACAAAAATGACAAAAATGACAAAAATGACAAAAATGACAAAAATGACAAAAATGACAAAAATGACAAAAATGACAAAAATGACAAAAATGACAAAAATGACAAAAATGACAAAAATGACAAAAATGACATAAATGACAAAAATGACAAAAATGACAAAAATGACAAAAATGACAAAAATGACAAAAATGACAAAAATGACAAAAATGACAAAAATGACAAAAATGACAAAAATGACAAAAATGACAAAAATGACAAAAATGACAAAAATGACAAAAATGACAAAAATGACAAAAATGACAAAAATGACAAAAATGACAAAAATGACAAAAATGACAAAAATGACAAAAATGACAAAAATGACAAAAATGACAAAAATGACAAAAATGACAAAAATGACAAAAATGACAAAAATGACAAAAATGACAAAAATGACAAAAATGACAAAAATGACAAAAACGACAAAAATGACAAAAATGACAAAAATGACAAAAATGACAAAAATGACAAAAATGAAAAAAATGACAAAAATGACAAAAATGACAAAAATGACAAAAATGACAAAAATGACAAAAATGACAAAAATGACAAAAATGACAAAAATGACAAAAATGACAAAAATGACAAAAATGACAAAAATGACAAAAATGACAAAAATGACAAAAATGACAAAAATGACAAAAATGACAAAAATGACAAAAATGACAAAAATGACAAAAATGACAAAAATGACAAAAATGACAAAAATGACAAAAATGACAAAAATGACAAAAATGACAAAAATGACAAAAATGACAAAAATGACAAAAATGACAAAAATGACAAAAATGACAAAAATGACAAAAATGACAAAAATGACAAAAATGACAAAAATGACAAAAATGACAAAAATGACAAAAATGACAAAAATGACAAAAATGACAAAAATGACAAAAATGACATAAATGACAAAAATGACAAAAATGACAAAAATGACAAAAATGACAAAAATGACAAAAATGACAAAAATGACAAAAATGACAAAAATGACAAAAATGACAAAAATGACAAAAATGACAAAAATGACAAAAATGACAAAAATGACAAAAATGACAAAAATGACAAAAATGACAAAAATGACAAAAATGACAAAAATGACAAAAATGACAAAAATGACAAAAATGACAAAAATGACAAAAATGACAAAAATGACAAAAATGACAAAAATGACAAAAATGACAAAAATGACAAAAATGACAAAAATGACAAAAATGACAAAAATGACAAAAATGACAAAAATGACAAAAATGACAAAAATGACAAAAATGACAAAAATGACAAAAATGACAAAAATGACAAAAATGACAAAAATGACAAAAATGACAAAAATGACAAAAATGAAAAAAATGACAAAAATGACAAAAATGACAAAAATGACAAAAATGACAAAAATGACAAAAATGACAAAAATGACAAAAATGACAAAAATGACAAAAATGACAAAAATGACAAAAATGACAAAAATGACAAAAATGACAAAAATGACAAAAATGACAAAAATGACAAAAATGACAAAAATGACAAAAATGACAAAAATGACAAAAATGACAAAAATGACAAAAATGACAAAAATGACAAAAATGACAAAAATGACAAAAATGACAAAAATTACAAAAATGACAAAAATGACAAAAATGACAAAAATGACAAAAATGACAAAAATGACAAAAATGACAAAAATGACAAAAATGACAAAAATGACAAAAATGACAAAAATGACAAAAATGACAAAAATGACAAAAATGACAAAAATGACAAAAATGACAAAAATGACAAAAATGACAAAAATGACAAAAATGACAAAAAAGACAAGAAAGACAAAAATGACAAAAATGACAAAAATGACAAAAATGACAAAAAGGACAAAAATGACAAAAGTGACAAAAATGACAAAAAAGACAAAAATGACAAAAATGTCAAAAATGACAAAAATGACAAAAATGACAAAAATGACAAAAATGACAAAAATGACAAAAATGACAAAAATGACAAAAATGACAAAAATGACAAAAATGACAAAAATGACAAAAATGACAAAAATGACAAAAATGACAAAAATGACAAAAATGACAAAAATGACAAAAATGACAAAAATGACAAAAATGACAAAAATGACAAAAATGACAAAAATGACAAAAATGACAAAAATGACAAAAATGACAAAAATGACAAAAATGACAAAAATGACAAAAATGACAAAAATGACAAAAATGACAAAAATGACAAAAATGACAAAAATGACAAAAATGACAAAAATGACAAAAATGACAAAAATGACAAAAATGACAAAAATGACAAAAATGACAAAAATGACAAAAATGACAAAAATGATAAAAATGACAAAAATGACAAAAATGACAAAAATGACAAAAATGACAAAAATGACAAAAATGACAAAAATGACAAAAATGCCAAAAATGACAAAAAATATCAATAACGACAAAAATTTAATGATTTCGTTTGCCTTTCAATGCCAAAAGACATACCCCTTTTCAACAGCTTATAACTTTTTTCCTGATAAGCTACAAAGTTATGGTGTCGACAAAGCTGTTCAGCGGAAAAAATTTCTGAGATAATTTATAAACTGGCACAAAAAATTTCATCTGGTTGATTCCACAGTAGCAACAAAAATGATGTTGATTTTTCAGTACAAAATATTCTTTTTTTCAAAAAAAAAAACAAAAAATAAAAATTTATTCAAGTAAACTTTTTATAAAAATTTTGCAAATAATCTTGGATGATTTTGAAAGCTTTTCAGATCCCAGGGTTTGAGAAATTCAGAAATGACCCCAAATCGACTCAGTTTTCTGTACAGTGTACTGTGTTGTAAGCCGAACTCACACTTCTTCTACCGACAACAGTGTACCAGTAAAATTAATTGGAGGTTTAGTGGCCAAAACAGTTGTACCCGAAGGCATTTCCTACAAGTAGGTACTCCAAAGAGCTCTCATCAGGTTCGCACCAAACAACAAATCCATGATTCATCACCGTCAGCAGCATTTAGAAAAGAAGCAAACATTAAACCTACTCAAGAACAAATCACGAAACTCGACTGAAACAAGCATTTGCTGCCCCACCAAAAGATTTCGAAACCCCGGCTGTGCTTTGGAAACTGCTCGGTTGTAGCACGTTGATGGAATTCCGGTGCAGCAAAGTGCCTTTTTAGGGTACCTAATTTTTCTCTTGGAGCAAGCCACCCCTTCATCCAAGCCATATTTTCCCCCTTGGGAAGGAGAACGGATTTTAGTAGAGCCAGACTGAAAGAAATGAACGAACGGACCGACCATCCGAAAGAGAAGGTTGCTTTTGAGTGGGCGCTGATTTTGCACGCTAATCGTAAAATGTGCTTCAAATGGGACGTAAAAGTTTAAAGAGGGTGAATGTTTTCTCTCTGTTATCGTTGTATTTTTTTCGGTCTTTCGTTTATGTTAAGCAAACCCAACCATTCTACAGCAACGAAACAAGTTACTATCGCATTTTGCTACTTTTCATCGGTTCGGGAGAGAAAAACAGAGGAAAATGGCATGGAATTTGCTGTTGAAACAAGGATGATCATTTGAGTTCTCTGGGCGGAAATAGTTTACCATAATTTGATCTCCAAGGAAAATGCTCGGAGTTTGGGAAAGGAAACTTTATAAAATAATGTTTTCATGATTGGGTTCATTGGTGAGATGGGAATGCATGTTGTATTCTAAATTTGTGTCTCATTTTCACATATACCATGGAAAAATCGTTTTGGTCAATTCGTTTTAGCTTGTGGCTCCAGAGATAAGGCAAAAATCTATTAATTAAACCTGAGTTTCCTTGTTCTCATAAATATGCCGAAGCTAGCAATTTATTTATAATTTGTTTCCTTCATTGAGAATTGCTTTGCTTCCTCCTGTTCGAAATCGTTGAAGCTCTACAATACCAGCTTTCAGGGCTAATTTGTCCAAACAATTAATTTAATTTCTGCTACCGATCCATTGTGCCCGGTGGCTCCAGAGAAATTCGTCGTCCCCAGTTGACGTCGACGAAAAGTTGTCGGAAAAGATTCGGAAAGCAAAAATAGTGCTCTTTTCGTTTCTACAGGAACAATCCTTTGAGTACCTTCCTATCGCTACCTTTGTTATATTTTACTATTATTTATTGCCACCAACGAACGAACTTTGGTCTTAATTCATATTGTTTGTTTTCGATCGTCGAACATCGTCTCTGATTTTTCGTTTCCTTTCGGAGAAAGTGATAATTATTGAATTTTCTGCTGAATTTGGCTGCACCCGAGGAAAAACGTGATGAGTTATTTGTTTGTTTTCCTTTCTGACGAAGCGATTGGTATGTTCAAAGGAAACTTGAACATTTGAAAGTGTACCGCTGAGAAAAAGCGAAAATTTAGTATTTAGGTGAAAATGAACTGTTTCCCTCGAGATTTTCTATAGTCCTGAAATGTTATAGAAATGCTATTTTTTTATGGATTTTGGTAACAGCATAAAGAAGGGCCTGCCTTAAAAAAATCTGCCTTCAATAAACTTTAGGTTGTTGACAGTACCAAGTAGCATGATAGAAATGATTCAGATATTTCTTAAAAATGTATAAAGCTGAGAGCTTATTTCCAAGAAGAAGAGAAAAATTATTCTGCACAGTTTACTTCAAAATCCACCATCATCAAATCGATAGCTTACAAAACCATTTATTATTCAAAAAAAAAATCTGTGCAAGAGTGGTGGAAAAATGTGCAAACAATGTCAAAAATTTCCAAAAAGTTGAAATCATGCGTTGTCCCACAAATTATTCTATAATAAGCTAAATGAATTGTTTTGCTATGAGTCATTGAAACCTAACCTGAAACAACAAATTTTTGCTGGTGTCAGATCTCAGTCCTGGACTAAACAGGCAATAGGTATAATTTCTTAAATTAATTGATTTGCTCTCAAGACAAATTTCTTCGACCATTTCATAGTTTGTCAAGCTATCATAATTCGCCATCTCCCTTTATTGTACACTCTTATCTCAAACTTTCCTCAACAAGCTTGACAAATAATTAGAAGAGGTGCCTTCTCAAAACGCTTTATAATTCCAAGATATCCTTCCGACTCACTTGAATTATGAGCAATTCCTTCAAATTATCCTGTCACAACGCTTCATGGATTGTTCTCATGTTATAGATAGTTGTAACTCAGGCTGAACTCTAGATTCACCATTCGGAATCATGCTGTCCTCTCAACTCGCTTGTTTTTTCCATCAATTACTTCGGATGTCCTCTCAACTTGCCTTTGGATTTCAAGTTTTCCTCTCAACTCAACTTTTATGTCATTTTTAGAAATATTTGTAATTCTTCTAATTTTTGTAATTTATGTCATTTTTGTAATTTATGTCATTTTTGTAATTTATGTCATTTTTGTCATTTTTGTCATTTTTGTTCTTTTGTGTCATTTTTGTCATTTTTGTCATTTTTGTCATTTTTGTCAATTTTGTCATTTTTGTCATTTTTGTCATTTTTGTCATTTTTGTCATTTTTGTCATTTTTGTCATTTTTGTCATTTTTGTCATTTTTGTCATTTTTGTCATTTTTGTCATTTTTGTCGTTTTTGTCATTTTTGTCATTTTTGTCATTTTTGTCATTTTTGTCATTTTTGTCATTTTTGTCATTTTTGTCATTTTTGTCATTTTTGTCATTTTTGTCATTTTTGTCATTTTTGTCATTTTTGTCATTTTTGTCATTTTTGTCATTTTTGTCATTTTTGTCATTTTTGTCATTTTTGTCATTTTTGTCATTTTTGTCATTTTTGTCATTTTTGTCATTTTTGTCATTTTTGTCATTTTTGTCATTTTTGTCATTTTTGTCATTTTTGTCATTTTTGTCATTTTTGTCATTTTTGTCATTTTTGTCATTTTTGTCATTTTTGTCATTTTTGTCATTTTTGTCATTTTTGTCATTTTTGTCATTTTTGTCATTTTTGTCATTTTTGTCATTTTTGTCATTTTTGTCAATTTTGTCATTTTAGTCCTTTTTGTCATTTATGTCATTTTTGTCATTTTTGTCATTTTTGTCATTTTTGTCATTTTTGTCATTTTTGTCATTTTTGTCATTTTTGTCATTTTTGTCATTTTTGTCATTTTTGTCATTTTTGTCATTTTTGTCATTTTTGTCATTTTTGTCATTTTTGTCATTTTTGTCATTTTTGTCATTTTTGTCATTTTTGTCATTTTTGTCATTTTTGTCATTTTTGTCATTTTTGTCATTTTTGTCATTTTTGTCATTTTTGTCATTTTTGTCATTTTTGTCATTTTTGTCATTTTTGTCATTTTTGTCATTTTTGTCATTTTTGTCATTTTTGTCATTTTTGTCATTTTTGTCATTTTTGTCATTTTTGTCATTTTTGTCATTTTTGTCATTTTTGTCATTTTTGTCATTTTTGTCATTTTTGTCATTTTTGTCATTTTTGTCATTTTTGTCATTTTTGTCATTTTTGTCATTTTTGTCATTTTTGTCATTTTTGTCATTTTTGTCATTTTTGTCATTTTTGTCATTTTTGTCATTTTTGTCATTTTTGTCATTTTTTTGTCATTTTTGTCATTTTTGTCATTTTTTTGTCATTTTTGTCATTTTTGTCATTTTTGTCATTTTTGTCATTTTTGTCATTTTTGTCATTTTTTGTCATTTTTTTCATTTTTGTCATTTTTGTCATACTATACCAAATATTTCACGACATAAAAAATATTTTTTCAATTGAATTCTGGTATTTAAAAAAGCAATAATCATACAATCAATTTCCAAGATTTCCCTTCTAATGAAACAACCAATGCAGTCCCAATTTCTGGCAGCATAGCTTTTTTCAAAGTAAGGGAAAAAATCAGCCCCGATACGATCCTAATACCTTCCACATATGTCGAGGGATTTTATCCATCTAAAAGTGACCCCCATTCAACGAGACTTGCAAGTGGGTGGATAAATGCGCGAAATGGACGAAAATGGCTCATATCCTATTTGCTCGGCTTTTTGTTGTGTAGGACTGTGTGATGAGGGAAAAATTTTCCCAAAAGGCCTACAACAATTCTCGTCCCTAGATCTTCCTCAGATGGTTGGTCCCTCCACGGAAAGTTGTTGGTCTTCTCCAGTGAATAGCACTTAAACATTTCTTCTGGCTCCTTTTCCTTCCCTGCGTTGTTGTGGATGTACATATGTATATTCATCATGACGACCCAAAGTGCATGATGCGTGAGACCTCTTCCTCTGGTTCTTTCTGGTTGGTACGATGTTTTTCCCGGACACGGATTCTACCCCTTGCTTCCTTTCCGGTGCGGTTGAGTGTGTGCTCGAGTAACAAAATGCCACTTCCTAGGAACAGGAAAAAGGACCAACAACGTCCTCCCGACCGACCGACCGACGATGGAGGAATGACAACAATTGTTCCCATTCCTATGCTTTCCGAAGAGAGATGAAACTATGTTTCGAAGTCTACCGGAAGATGGATGGAAAACGGTGCAGGTCCTATCCGCAGACGGGATGTTTTAAGAGGTTAAGTTGTTCCACTAAGTTGTTTTTCATGATATTCTTGCATTGCGTGATTTTTAAAATTTCAAGTTTAAATGGATTTGTTTAGCAAGAAATGGGCGAAACTCTGAGGCATAATTAAACCTGCTTTAAAATATTTTGAAAGCCAGACCAAATATTAAAGTCTAACTTTTATAATCAAAAGAATAGATCATAGTCCTTTCCTGGAAACGACAAATGAGGACATACATTTTTCCACGAAATCCTTTTAAACGATACACAATCGATTTCTCGTCATCTCTCCATCCACAATTCACGCCACGGCGCCCGAGACTTTGATCGGGAACACTCCGGGAATAAATCGTCTGTTTCAGTTTCCGGAGTTTGCTCCATATTCCCATTCCTTGTATCTCATCCCATTCCATTCCCCGTTTCGGAATCAAGCCTGCTTCAGCAATGTACGCAGCAAATGTGACCACTTTTCCACTTGTTTTACTTTTGTCGGTGGGGAAAAACCCACACGGAAGAAGAGTAGACAAAAGGAAGCGGAAATTGGTAAGCATGAACACTAAACCGGCTTTAATTTATGATGATCTTCTGAACACTTACTTAAAAAAAGTAATTTTTTCATCTTCTTTTTTATCAAAATGGCCAATATTTTCATAGTATATTGAATGGAAGTTTGTTAATAGTAACATAAAATTCATAAAGAAACATTTTTAGTCTACGGTTGCCAGATTTCGTTTCCCCGCGTAATACCAGCCGGGCAAATCTGAATATTTTTCACTCAAAACCTGGCAAAATCCAACATTTGTTTTAAAAAATTTTTATCAAAAACTCGGGCAATATAAGGGAAAATTAGATCGAAATCCTTGAATTATTAAACCAAAATCTAGAAAAAAAAACACTTGAAAAAAAATTGTTCTTTTGCCTTTTAAGAAAAGTTCATGATTATTTTGACAAAATTTACTCAATAATTTTGTTTTTGGACGCTAAATTCAAAAATTATAATAACTCTTTGGCTTGTTGTATAGCTCAGTTGGCGAGTCAGTTGCCTTTTGAGTCGATGTCCGCGAGTTCGAGCCCAAGAGTAAACATTGAACACATTTGTAGGGATCGGGATAAATTTTTCAATAACTGTCCGCTAAGTGCAACGTTGATATAAATTCGCGAATGCCATAAAAATAGTAAAACCACTGGTAAAACGTCTATAATCGTAACAAAAATATAATAATAATAATTATTACAAATGTAACAAAAAAAATAAAAATTTTTGTTTTGTTAAACTTAAACTTTAACATTGTTTGCGAGAAATTTTATAAATATTCAATTTATGAATATACATATTCCCGTTTAATTAATTGAACTCAAAGGCTTTCTAACAAACATTTCAAAATCCGGATTAATACCGAGTACTATTGAAACTTTTCGCTTTTCAATCATCATTATTGAAATTTTCGTTGGTTTAAAAGTTTTAAACCAATTTCCCCTTAAAAAAAATGAAATCTTAAGTTAAAAAAAACTGTGGTTGCTTAAAATGGGTCAATCGACAGTAGGTACGAGATTCTCTATTGAATTTCCATCCCAATTTCTGTTTTAGACTTGAAAATCGAATTGATACATTTTCATCTGATTAAACCGTAGTTTTATCCTCTACTGAAGTAAACATCCTGAACTCAGTATATCATTTTACAAATTATAATTTTCAAATTATAATTTTATCGTGAAAACGATGTCATAAATGAGTTGCTGATTTCATTGAGTGATTCTCTAATTACGAATACACCTTTTTCAGATTTTCAAGTTTTGTGTCGTTTCTGAGGAAACTGAAGTTCAGATTCATAGTTTTTCTCACTTTTGCGAATTCGAGTTCTTTTTTAACCAAATTCATTTGGATTCCTTATCTGACTTTTTTCAACATTGTTTTGAACATTTAATCTCCAATCCTAATTTTTTTTTCGATCGTTAATTTTTGCTCTTATACTCCCTTGGCTTGGGGAGAGCTTTGAAGGAAATTATTTCACATTTAGAAAACAAGTTGATCTGATGAGAATCATATTTTTAAACATTTTATAAAAAAGTTTTTATTTTATATTTTAAAGATACAAAGTTGAAACACACATTTGGAGCAATTCCTTCTCCGGCTTTGATTGTAACTTTGATTTTTTTTTAATGCAATTTGCAATGTGTTTTTAAAACTTCATTGGAAATTATGATTTAGATTTGAGACACTGAATTGTGGTTCTGAATAAGGCCTGATTTTAATTTTTGAATTCATAAACTCTTACTTAAAACTTATCTCCATGGAAACTGAGTTTGATTATAATGTTTTTTTATTTAAATTTTGTATTCTTTGTATGAAATCTTCATGATACTTCAAAATTGTCCCAATTGGGGTAAATATTTGTCGATGAAGCACACACCAGACAATCAATGATGAAATGAAAAATATATCGGTATCCCATCCAATACATTATTTTGTTTTATTTTCTCTCCAAACCCAAATATACTTTAGATAACATTGTACAATCAAAATAAAAGTCTCCTTTTGTCTTTTGATTACAAAAGGTACATGCGCCCTTTTCCAAATTTATTTCCGATATTAACTATCTATCCGTTAATTTTTATGCACAAGAGAATTTTAGTATATGATAGAGGTATTAAAAAATTTATTATTTTTTTGTCTTTATTAGAGCCTTCGACTGGTTTGTCTAATTGAGAATGAAATTGTGCATCTAGCAGCTTAAATCAGAGCTTTCATTTCTAAACTCTTCCGTGATGAAATAACAACTTTTATTTGAAGATACCAGAAACTACCTTCTACACAGACATATTGGTTATTTATAGACAGTATACTGAACTCATACCCCCCCCCCCCCCCCCCCCCAAAATGCCCCGGTCCCCCCCAAGGGCTTTATCTGTGAAATTTAAGCTTGAAACGTTAAACATGTTTTAAAAAGAAAAAAAACCACAAGGTTAACGGTTCTAAAATGCGAATCTAGTATAACTCGTGAGCTCATAACACTAAAAAAAGTTCAAAAAGACTGTTGAAACGGTTTAAAAAGTGGTCCCTGATAGTTATCATAAGAACCTCACTCCATTTAGATACGAGTATAATTGACTCGAGCATATTAATAAGTCTTCAGTGGGAATGATCTCAACGAACAAACTTTCAATTTCAATACACAATTCCTGGATATGCTCTACACCGTACTGCCTTACTTATTTCGAGTAAATTTTTATTGTATTTTTTTTTTCAAAATTTACATACTCCACTGAGAGTTTATTCAGTTTTTGTTTCGTTTTAAAGAAATTTACCATTAGTTAATAAAACTTTTTTTGGGTTTTTATCAAGGAATATTTAAATAAGGCAGTGTCGAGAGCCATATTGTTTTTTTTTTTGTGACGTCACAAAAACGATTGTATTGAAAATTTATGTGAGAATGGTAGAGAAAAACACGTTTTAGAACGAAATCGAATTCCAATTTCATTTTGATTTTGTTGTAAGGCCTCTATTTCACTATGTTATTAAGTTTTTTGGTCCTTTGAAGATTGCAAAATGGTTTTTTCTTAATTTATTAATGAATGCAATGTCGCCTTGAAGCTAAAACGGGCAAAATTGAAGAAAATATCAGCTTCGAAAAGGTCTATCTGGTAGATATTGAGTGTTCAACTCATTGTAATGATTTCAATCCAACCGGTTTAACATATATAATTCTTATGTAGAACAATTAATATCAATTCATGATTGTTAACTCAATTTACTAAAATGCCAATAAAAGTTTGTGGTTTTGTATACAAAATTGGGTTTTGATCACTTTATTGTAATGAGGAGTTTAAACTGCGCCGACTTGAACATTTTCATGGAAGACTTCGAAATAATTTTAAAGTTTTGCAAATTTCAGTGGTGAATATCCACAATTTTTTCGAAATTCGATGGTCTTTTTTAAAGAAAAATTATTCGGAAATGCAACCTATTTTTGCACACATCTGCACAATAACATGTTTTCAAAGTGGAAAATTTCTAGCAGATTCTTCGAATTATCATCCAAAAAGAAAAGTTTCCTGGTTGATTAACAGATTTTTCGTGATCGTGACGTCTCAGCCTGTACCAATACTAGAGCAGGGCTGCTTTGGCACTACCTTCTTTAAATATTCCTTGGATTTTTATAAATATCTTTACCAAATTACATGTAGACTTTTTGAGAAGAACAGTTCAATTGGATAGGATGTTCTCTGTTGGCAGAGTAGGCGATGACCAGATAGCATGGCACGTGTTTGTTTTCGTTCCAGTGAAAATTATCGATTATCTCTTTATTAAAATAGGAATTTTGTGAAAATTTTTTTAAAAATGTGTTTGATAAGTACACGGAAAATGATTGAAAATCGTAAGGTGCTCCTGAAAGCTTGTGGTTTTGGTTTAATTTCTGCCCTTAATTTGATCTGAGCAAGTGTGTTCAACAGTCTGTTTGTGTTATTGAAGTAATAGCTCTCGCTGGGCAAAAAGAATTAATGTGATGAAAAGTCAGTTAGCCTAGAATTTGATTTTTGTTCATTTGAGGATCTGCATTTTAAGTTATTTGGATTTGTTTGTCCAATAAATACAATGCTTTTTAACGAATAAAGATAGCCGTAATGATTCGGCTTAGAAGTTAGGGGCCGAGGTTTAGTTTGGTAATGTTGTGGGGAGGTTAGTTTCTCGAGAAGTCGATAGCTGATAGTTCATGGCTTGCTACGACAAAACAATTTGTTGTTTTCTACTGGTGGACCGCTGAAAATTGCTGCCACTCTCACATATGGCCACTTTCAAAAAATTTTGGCCATCCCGAACAGTGTAATACTGGTCACCTGGAAGCGTTTTGTAATCAAACTTACACTAGGTTTCGATAACGCACACCGATTTTCCACACAGCAGTTAATAATATAATTTATGAGCTCTTGGTTTGACAGAGGTAGCTTGTTTTTGACTACGCTTTGGCTTCTTCTGCTTTTTATATGTCTTTAGACCCAATCTAACCAATGGCACGATGAACAGTGCAGAGAGGGGATTCCACTTTTTGGCCACACCGAATTAACGCAATCTTTTTACTGGCGTAAGCAAGAGCATGACTTTCCAGTCCAAAGTTTTGTCCACCGCACTTAATTTTTGCCCAGATTTTTTTTCCACGAAGCTGCAAACGTTGATCTGTACAACTTTTAAAAGTGATCCTAAACAGGATCCAGGAGAAAATTGACGTTACAAAACATCTGAGCTCTTTCATTGCATTTTTAAATTTATTGGTTAAAACTGTGAAAAAGTAGGAAAAATCTGGTTTTGGTAGAATAATATTTGAGAATTTGTTTCAATTTACTTTACATTGGTATAAAATAAGCATTTCTGTAGGCCCTGATTTGCCTGAATACTACCAGATATTCAAAAGCCTAGATTAGTTTTAAAAGATTTCTTTTATAAAATTTTGTACCTCGATATTTTCTAGAATTTTTTCCAAATAAGGCTAGGTATAGGCAGATTATATCACGCAGAACAGAAATTTATTCTTTCAGTAACAGCTTTGAACAAAAAAAGTTCAAACATATTTAATACTTCAAAATTCCTAATTTGAGCCGGTCCAATGTTCCCGAGACATACTCGAATCGATCCAGAGCCGAGAAAGCATTGCATTGGACCATCATTGCCATCGGGCAGTTTGTGGGTGTAGAATGCCGGGAAAATGTGTGTTTTCTTCAGGGATCTTCATCAGGCCGTTCGGTCATCCCGTTTGGTTTGTTCGTTCGTTCTCTCGTTGATTCTGGTGCCGGAGCAACTCCCCAGGTTGGATTAGACAGACAGGTTGTTTCTTCATCCGTTTCAATGGTCGGTGTGGTCCCATTAGAGGAAAGCTTTTTCCAGCCAGCCAACAGCCTTCAGAAGATCAGACGTCACGATACAAACCGAGCAGCTGAATGAGAAATTAAAGCTGCCTTATGTTTGGACTGGTCGTGGCGTTCGGAAAAACGGATTTCGTAGAAGGTTGGGTTCGTCTTTAAAATTGAAACCACACACAACTCAAGTTTGCGGCTTTTCTGCGTTTGTGGTTGGGTTCTGGTGCTGTTTTGTTTGATTGTGTTTTTTCTTCAGCGGTTTTGAAAAAACCTCTTAAATGGTAGCTGGATTCACCTGCTTCTTTTCATCAAACAACAGAAGAGAATGAAGTTGCTTTAAATTAATTTGATTTCAAAATTCAACTTCAAGAATTGTGAACTGTCGAACAAGTAACTTGAATGTGGTGGCCGCTCCAAACTTGGTTATTCCCGTTCAGAAGTAAAAAAAAACTTATTTTCGAAAGTTTTTCAGAAAATGCGTATTTGCATCAAATTTGCATCCTTTAATCGAGTTAAACGTTCTCCATCCACAAAAGCATATAGGAAAATTGTTTCCCTTGTACACACATATCATAAACTCAAAGTTTAACAGTGCCTTTGTTTCGTCGTTACCTATCAGAAGCCAGAAGCATTCAAGGAGACCGTTTTTCTGTGTTACTTTTTCCCTTCCATCTTCTCTCTCTCTCGCTTTGTAAATGTGTTAGTATCCTGGGAATGTCGGAGGAAAACTCAAGATCTCACTTTGAAAAATTTTTGCCCCTTAGCTAGCCCTCGAAACCCAGAAGACGATGGTGAGGGCGAGGAAGTTGTTCGTTGCTGGATGCAAGCTGGAATTTCTTCTGGTTCTGGTCCTTTTTCCTGCTATTGTCGAAGAAACGAAGTCGAAGAAACAAAAACCGCTTGCGGTTAGCTTAAGACAACTAAGTGGTAGTAGATTGCATCAGGGAATGGTAGATTCCAATGTGGGTGGTTGTTTTGACTTTAGCTTTTTAGTTGTTGCAAATGAGTAATTCCAATTTAAACAAAGGATTAACTGGTTTCAGTTTTAAACAGTCGATCTGCATGTTATTGGATGAAAATTTTCAAGTTGTTCAATAAATATGTACATTTTCGACAGAAGGATTTCAAACACGTCTTTTTGATAAAACTTAAAAACTCCAAGCCAGCAGACTAGAGAGTGTGAGGTTCATAGATTTAAATGGCAAGTTCAGTTTGATGATCTTACAAAACTTGTACGTAGATGTAGAAAAATATCGAAAGTCTTACTAGAAAATTTTTGAAGTTTATCAAAAGTTGATTTCAGAGACAAATCTTTGAGTAGGGTGAAAAAACTATGTTTTCAAACATTTTTGGTCCTTCGAGCTGGATTCTACCAGCGACTTATGGATTGAAAGTAAATCAGTTTCGAAAGGTTTAGGGAAACAGAAACAGGAGAAAAGTTCTCATGAAACCCATTTGTTGCGTCTGTTCAACAACATATTACATGCCTGACCGTCAACTAGCTTTCCCGACAAATTGGTTCTATTTGTTCGGACGTGCCGCCATCGTTTAGCTGAAAAGTTCAATCCAATCTGACGGATCAGGTCATTCAACCGTCTGGAGCCTGACAGCGGCAATGGCAACGGAAATGGATCGCTTAAATTGTCCAATTCCGTTTCGCATTTCCTGCATGTGACAAAAGTTTCCCGACTGCTGGCGGAGGATGGCGTATGTTTTTATCCTCTGCTTCAATCACCGGATTAGTTGCTTTGCTTTGACTCCGAAACATATCAAACACATAATCAACAGGACAGCCAGTCGGCCAATCCGGGAGGCCGGGTAGGATCAAAAAGCCTACCGGACGGCTTCTAATTGGTCGGCGATAATTATTCATAAATGCGATAAACTTTATCTGGCCATCTGTTTCGCTGATCTGTGGGTGCGGCGAGCGACGCTAATCATCGAACGGGACCAGTTTGTTAGATGATTTGCATAAATTATCTATAATGGGGCAAAGTCAATTCGCAAGGATTTATCCCAGACCTGTAGACTTGTTTAAACAAATTCCACCGGCTTGTAGTGCTTCCAGCAATTTTCAACTAATTGCGTTTTTGTTGCAAAGAATTTTCATCTGCATAAGTTGATTGATTTTGAATATTTTACATTTTCGTTTGTTTCAGAACATTTTTGTTTCAAACTTCATCTACTCCTATACACTCGAATTGAATACAAGCGTTAATAATCTGGTGCCAAAGTTTGGCAGTCACAAAGTTTTCCAGAAATTGGATAAACTTCCCAATCCGATACCCACATCGTGTCGACATTCTGTCGTCGCCAGACTACAACAACGGGCCTTCAAAGTTATGAATCTCACTCTCTAGCTCTGAAAGCTCGAAATGAATCGACAAAATAACCCAAATCCTGCCGAAGGCCAACCCTGGCTAACTGTTTGGTCGGTCGGCCCTCAAAAAACTCATTCCGGCATGAGTAATTGAATTACTGGTAAAAACTTGGCCCAGTCAGACGGAGTTTTTTAGACGGAGTGATTTTTTTCGTATTTCTCCTGCCGTTCCACTTTGCCATTTGCGAAAAGTTTCGGTTTTCAGTTTGAACTTCTGGCGCTTTAGCTTGGCAGTTAATGGATTTTCTGCTGCCCCGATCAACTTGGTTGAGATTGGTCTTTTTTTCCGAAGAAGCTTAGCCTAAAAAAGAACTAGGAATGCATCCAGCCGTGGGAATTTAATGTTGGATGAAGAACGAAATATTGGTCAAATTTGTTTTCTCAGCGAAGCTTTTAGAAGATTGCGAAATAATTGTATTGATAGAATAGGGCAATGAAGCAAATCAGAAAAAGTTACTTTTGCTTAAGTCAAGCAAATAAATTCAGCTTTTCGGGCATCGTCTTAATTAGATGAAACTTTTGATGAATACCGAAACTCTCCAGTGGTTTTGCTGGTTGGTTGACCAGATTTGCATAAAATTTCTGAAGCGTGTGAGTGTGAAAACATTCACAGATTTTTTTTTCTTTTTCCAACTCTAGGAATCATGTGAAGAAGAACCTGGCAAACCAGAACCATTCCGGCTAGTAGCTGCCAAAGCAGCTTCTAGTGGCTCTCGAAAGTATTTCAACATTTTACTGGCAGCAGCAGCATCCAGAAAGCAAATTCGACGTCGACGATGGGAAGTATCCAGGGAAGTACCATTTTGAGCCACACTCTCACCGACGACTACTAGTCAAATTATGGAAATTTTGTCGAAAATTAAATTCTGCAACATGACCAATCCAATCTGCTGGAGGACCGCAGAGCCTGTTGGTTTTTTTTAAATATATTTTCTGTTTTGATAGAAATGAGCAAATCTGAAGAGTTTTGGAGACTATATCACTAGAAAAACGTTAATTTTTGTCAAAAAAAATAGCTAGACTAATGCATAAGTTAACAGAAATGAAATAAAGTATTTGAAAGCTACAGTTTGAAGAACGAACAAAATCGTAACAGTTTTACAGTGGTAATAATAATCATACGTTGGAAGATGACGGGGTCTTTATATGAACCAATAGGAACGCGTAAGAATTGGTTATAACAACAGTAAGACAGTAACTTGTCAGAAAAATAGAAACTTGATGGCCACACGATTTTTAAAGGGTTATTTGTATTTCAATGTGACTCAAGAATAAATTCCTCAACTCAACAAACACCAACCTGTTCTATTGTGTCTTTGTTGAAAAATGTACGTCGAAAACTCGACGGCACCTTTTTCAGGCCAAAAGGCATACACTTAAACTTAAAATCATTTCTCGAATTCGTCCGTTTGATTTGCGATAAAGACTTTTTATTGTAAAGTACTATTCAATTTGTGTCTGATATTTTTGCATGAAATCGAAGTGCCTTGAAAGTTCGTTATAGGCTGAATAAAGGTTTTTTATGAGAAATTCCTATTTTATTCATTTGTGTGTAATGTGATGCTCATCCGAACATCGTTTACTTATCCGAATATGAAATTTAAATTCTCTTGCTCAAATCGTTACTGGGCTCTAAGTTGCCTGCCACCCACACTTTGAAAAGTTGAAGGAACATTTTTCAAACCAAAAAGAACACATTTGAATTCAAAACTCGGAAATTTTCCTCTGTTTCAGGATAAAGAAATAGCATTTTGGCAGTCATGACGTCGTGTTTAGTATGCTGTTTCCTCGATAAAGTTCTATTGCCATTTAAAGAAAATCGTTCACTGATTTCCAGCTGCACAATTTCAATCGATTATCTCAGACGACAGTTTTATTCAACTATAAATACGTGACGATATCCAGTGCTACACACAGGGAGGCACCCATTGGGACAAAGCAGCCGCAGCCGCATCGCTCGGTAACATATTTCATTCTGATAAACGACGCCCCTTCCCGCTCCACCCCCTTCGGAATCGATGATTCAAAGTCAAAACAGCCATTGGGGGTTAATAAATCTCACGGGATGCATTAAATCAACCCCAAAAGCTTAAAGCTTAAAGCTAGCTAACCTCCCAGGATCGAAACGAACCGAGGTGTGTAAGGACCATCACTCTGATCCCGAGTGGCCACAGCATCATCTGCCGAATATCACCCACCTTCGTCCTAACCTGGCTATAAATTAGTACTAAAATTTCAATTTTCAACGCTTCAAGTTGTTTGAACTCTCTTCTTCGGTGGCAGGCATCCAATATCTCTTTGCAGAGGGTAGATGGACGGACGGACGGACATCATAAACTGTGAAGAACTCGATAAATTAATGTTTGACTTGTGACAGCACAGTCTGGTGATGGAGTTCATCGTTTGCGAACAAACCGAACAGAGTACTACCAAGAAGTAGCACAGCACAGCAAGACACCTTTCAGTTGCTAGATTCCCCACCCATCGAGGAACTAATCAACATTTGACTGCTTTTCGGGAAAGACCCCATTCTTGACCGAACTTGATGTTTGATTCGAAATTAATTAAAAGTTTGCCGGCGTGACAATGTTTGGCCTCTTGGACAAAGCAAAAAAGAAAACAGGGGAAACCAGAACCGTTGAAAATCAATGAGGCTTTGAGAATGCAGAAGAAAGCTACATTACACTGAACTTAAGAAATGGGAAACAAAACTCACAAAGAGAACTTGCAAAAATTGGTAACAAGAAAAGATTGTTACCTTTTTTGTGAAATTTCCTTACTTTCATTTGGTGGATTATTTTGGGAACATTTTTAAGAATCATATGTTAGAATCATTTTTGGAATTTTTTGAATTATATTGGAGATAATTTTTCCAATAATTTCTGGGTTTAATTTCGAAACTATTTTCGGGAATGTTTATAGAATAATTCTCATGAATATTGTGATTACGTTTTTGTAATTGCATTTTTAATCATTTTTGGCAATTTTCAGTAGTTTTTGAGTCATTTTTAGATCACTTTTATTTAATTCCAAAGTTATTTTAAGTCATTTTTAAAGATATTTTCGATCCATTTTAAAGTAATTTTTACGTCATTTTTGAATGATTTTTAACATCAATTTAGAATTATTTTAAATCATTTTTTTATTATTTTAATAATAATACCTAAATCATTTAATTTTTTATTTTTTTTTTATCACTTTTGGAGCTATTTTATTTAATTCTTAAATTATTCATTGAATCATTTTTAAATCCTTCTTAAACAATTTTTCAACCATTTTTGGAACCATTTTGAATAGTTTTCAAGTCAGCTTTGAGTAATTTCTTAGTCGTTTCAACTTATTTTGAGTATTTTTGGAGACAGTTTTAAGCCGTTTTAAAGATATTATTGAGTCATTTTTAAATCATGGTAAAAGTTTTTATTCAGTCATGTTTGAATAATTTGAGATTTTTGAGTCGTAATAAGGTTATTACTGAGTCAGTTTTAAATTCATTTTGAGTCATTTTTGAGTTATTTTAAGTCAATTTTGGGTGATTTTGAGTCATTTTCAAGTCATACTTGAGCAACTATAGAGTTACTTCGGGGTCATGTTTCAGTTATTTTTGAGTAGTTCTGAATCAGTTTATAATCATTTCGAGTTTAAGCCATTTTTAAGTCATTTTGGATTCATTTTAAAATCAAATTTGAGTTATTTTTAAATTGATTTTAATCATTCTGAATCATTCTGTTATTATTTCTAAATCAATGACGAATCACTATTGATCATTTTCCGAATCCCATTTGAATAATTTAAATTATGATTTACAACATTTTTCAATCATTTTTGCATAATTTTTGAATAATTTTCGTATCATTTTTAAATCATTCTCGAATCATTTTGAAAACATTCTAGAATCAATTTTGAAGCATTTCACTTTGAATTAATTTGAATCATTTTGATTAATTTTGTATCATTGTTAAACATTTTGAATCATTTTAAATCATTTTAAATCATTTTGAATCACTTTGAATCATTTTGAATCATTTTGAATCATTTTAAATCATTTTGAATCATTTTAAATCATTTTGAATCATTTTTTGTTATTTTGGTCATTTTGGTCATTTTTGTCATTTTTGTCATTTTTGTCATTTTCGTCATTTTTGTCATTTTTGTCATTTTTGTCATTTTTGTCATTTTTGTCATTTTTGTCATTTTTGTCATTTTTGTCATTTTTGTCATTTTTGTCATTTTTGTCATTTTTGTCATTTTTGTCATTTTTGTCATTTTTGTCATTTTTGTCATTTTTTGTCATTTTTGTCATTTTTGTCATTTTTGTCATTTTTGTCATTTTTGTCATTTTTGTCATTTTTGTCATTTTTGTCATTTTTGTCATTTTTGTCATTTTTGTCATTTTTGTCATTTTTGTCATTTTTGTCATTTTTGTCATTTTACATTTACATTTACATTAACATTTATTATCACATTTCATCTGACTGAATAGTCTACATGAAAGATTAATTCTAAGTTTAACGGGAACATTACAAATATAATTCACTAAAATGTATAATTTTCTATCGAGACAATCAGATAGAAAAAAAATGACAAAAATGACAAAAATGATTTTTGTCATTTTTGTAATTTTTGTCATTTTTGTCATTTTTGTCATTTTTGTCATTTTTGTCATTTTTGTCATTTTTGTCATTTTTGTCATTTTTGTCATTTTTGTCATTTTTGTCATTTTTGTCATTTTTGTCATTTTTGTCATTTTTGTCATTTTTGTCATTTTTGTCATTTTTGTCATTTTTGTCATTTTTGTCATTTTTGTCATTTTTGTCATTTTTGTCATTTTTGTCATTTTTGTCATTTTTGTCATTTTTGTCATTTTTGTCATTTTTGTCATTTTTGTCATTTTTGTCATTTTTGTCATTTTTGTCATTTTTGTCATTTTTGTCATTTTTGTCATTTTTGTCATTTTTGTCATTTTTGTCATTTTTGTCATTTTTGTCATTTTTGTCATTTTTGTCATTTTTGTCATTTTTGTCATTTTTGTCATTTTTGTCATTTTTGTCATTTTTGTCATTTTTGTCATTTTTGTCATTTTTGTCATTTTTGTCATTTTTGTCATTTTTGTCATTTTTGTCATTTTTGTCATTTTTGTCATTTTTGTCATTTTTGTCATTTTCGTCATTTTTGTCATTTTTGTCATTTTTGTCATTTTTGTCATTTTTGTCATTTTTGTCATTTTTGTCATTTTTGTCATTTTTGTCATTTTTGTCATTTTTGTCATTTTTGTCATTTTTGTCATTTTTGTCATTTTTGTCATTTTTGTCATTTTTGTCATTTTTGTCATTTTTGTCATTTTTGTCATTTTTGTCATTTTTGTCATTTTTGTCATTTTTGTCATTTTTGTCATTTTTGTCATTTTTGTCATTTTTGTCATTTTTGTCATTTTTGTCATTTTTGTCATTTTTGTCATTTTTGTCATTTTTGTCATTTTTGTCATTTTTGTCATTTTTTGTCATTTTTGTCATTTTTGTCATTTTTGTCATTTTTGTCATTTTTGTCATTTTTGTCATTTTTGTCATTTTTGTCATTTTTGTCATTTTTGTCATTTTTGTCATTTTTGTCATTTTTGTCATTTTTGTCATTTTTGTCATTTTTGTCATTTTTGTCATTTTTGTCATTTTTGTCATTTTTGTCATTTTTGTCATTTTTGTCATTTTTGTCATTTTTGTCATTTTTGTCATTTTTGTCATTTTTGTCATTTTTGTCATTTTTGTCATTTTTGTCATTTTTGTCATTTTTGTCATTTTTGTCATTTTTGTCATTTTTGTCATTTTTGTCATTTTTGTCATTTTTGTCATTTTTGTCATTTTTGTCATTTTTGTCATTTTTGTCATTTTTGTCATTTTTGTCATTTTTGTCATTTTTGTCATTTTTGTCATTTTTGTCATTTTTGTCATTTTTGTCATTTTTGTCATTTTCGTCATTTTTGTCATTTTTGTCATTTTTGTCATTTTTTGTCATTTTTGTCATTTTTGTCATTTTTGTCATTTTTGTCATTTTTGTCATTTTTGTCATTTTTGTCATTTTTGTCATTTTTGTCATTTTTGTCATTTTTGTCATTTTTGTCATTTTTGTCATTTTTGTCATTTTTGTCATTTTTGTCATTTTTGTCATTTTTGTCATTTTTGTCATTTTTGTCATTTTTGTCATTTTTGTCATTTTTGTCATTTTTGTCATTTTTGTCATTTTTGTCATTTTTGTCATTTTTGTCATTTTTGTCATTTTTGTCATTTTTGTCATTTTTGTCATTTTTGTCATTTTTGTCATTTTTGTCATTTTTGTCATTTTTGTCATTTTTGTCATTTTTGTCATTTTTGTCATTTTTGTCATTTTTGTCATTTTTGTCATTTTTGTCATTTTTGTCATTTTTGTCATTTTTGTCATTTTTGTCATTTTTGTCATTTTTGTCATTTTTGTCATTTTTGTCATTTTTGTCATTTTTGTCATTTTTGTCATTTTTGTCATTTTTGTCATTTTTGTCATTTTTGTCATTTTTGTCATTTTTGTCATTTTTGTCATTTTTGTCATTTTTGTCATTTTTGTCATTTTTGTCATTTTTGTCATTTTTGTCATTTTTGTCATTTTTGTCATTGTTACTCGCGCCAACTAAATCAGCAAACCCCTCGTTCCTGTGTCATGAATCTCGCAGCTCGCGACTACGTCAAAGCGTTGTCATTATGACACCGAGAAGAACCAACGAAAGAAGAGGAAGATTCGAAGAGTGTTTGCCGTGCAACCGCGTGAAAATTGTGAAGTGTTCGCAAAACTATTTTCTTGGGTATTTTCTCTTTCGAGGTAGTTTGAGTAGTTTAACTTAAAGCCGGATAAATCTAATAAGAATTCTTCCTAGTTTAGGTGGCATAAAAGCCCTTTAGTTACTCGACGTAACACCTTCCGCTCATATCAGCCTACAGCGCATCAGCGCACAATATTAAGTATGCACTTTGCAAATCTTATTAAGCATTGGTAATAATCAGTTTTCCTTTATCAGTTATCATCCTACTATCCTTATCAATTACTATCCATCGTTTGTACCATATTTCGAGCCATTTATCGAAGAAATTCAAGGTGAGCTGTTCAAAGTAAGATTTAACTATCAATACCTAACCTAGAATGTAACACCATAGGTACCAAACCGATCACTCTCAGTTCAGCAGAGTATAAACAAGCCGTAGAATACCTGTGCAAGGCAGGAGATCACTATAAGTAAGTTAAATTTAGTTCTTCCAAAATTCTTAAAACTAATGAATTGTGTTTATAGGAATTTTGTAATAAAATACACTGCTGGATTTATTAACAAAATCATCGATCTTCACACTGCCTCGTAACATTTTACAAAATTCTTATATGGCGAGTGTTGCCTCAAACGGATCGGATCTAACGATTATGGATAGTATTGAAGAAGGCAACGGAAATACCACTCATAAGGAAAGCAGTAGTCCGCTACCTGGTGGTATGGCATCCGGAGAACCTCCAGAGCAGCAAAAAGGCGCTATAAAGAAAACCAAAGGAAAGTTCAAGAAAGTTAATAAGTCTGTGAAAATCCTGGAAAAGGCTGTTCACCGAGAAAGGCGAAACCCTGTAAGAGTCACTCGGAAACGAACTAATCATCATTGCCCGGCATGTGAGATGCCTGATACTAGCAGGATGGTTATGTGTGACTCTTGTTCATGCTGGTATCACTTCACGTGTGTGGACGTATCTTCAAGCGTCGCTGACGAGCCCTTTTGGTCATGTCCGAAATGTATCGCGAGCAAGAATCCACAAACCACGAACGCGCTAACTAATCGTTCCATACGTCAGGAAAATGATGCAAATGCCATTGCTCAAACATCCGAAAATGCGCCTGGAAGGAAAGCTAAACCGGAAAGTATTCGATCCACATCAAGCAAAAATAGTTCACGTGGTGAAACAAAACGTAGTGCTGAACTACGTTTGCAAAAATTGAAGGAGTTGACCATGCTGAAGGTGCAGTATCTGGAGCAAAAGTACGCAATATTAGAGGAGTTGGACAGCGAAACTAATAGTTTGGCGAGCGAAGGTGATGTAGGGCTCGATAACGTAACGCAGATTCAAAAATGGATGGACAACGCCGATCTCCTTGGTAATGAACCCTGTGCGGTAGGAAAATTAACCGACAACACGGTCGCTAAAAATTCACAGCCAGCCAAGTCCACAAAACGGGATGGGGATCTATCGAGAAATACAACAACCAAACAAATATCGGCGGAGCCAGAGTTAACAAGACAATCTCTTCCACACCCTAGTATTGGTGATTTGCAACGAATGCCTCCTAGGCAGGAGTATTTTGCACCCGGTCAACGCTCCACTCCTCTTGCTGTTGGCAGTCGTATCAACTATCACCAAAAAGATAACGTGGCAGATGAGAATTGCATTCTTAATAAAAGTCAACTCGCTGCGCGTCAAGCCGTATCAAAAGAACTTCCTGAGTTTGGTGGAAACCCCGAAGACTGGCCTTTGTTTCTAGCAACTTTCAATTCCACCACGCGTATGTGTGGGTTTACCAACGAGGAGAACATGATGCGGCTCCGCAAAAGCCTCCAAGGAAAAGCTATTGATGCTGTGAGGAGCAAGCTTTTACATCCAACCAACGTCTCAGGTGTTATCTCCACATTGAAGATGCTATTCGGGAATCCCGAGGCAATAATACACGCCGTCATAAGGAAAATTCGTTCACTTCCGCCACCAACCATGGAAAAACTTGATTCGTTGGTAACCTTTGCGCTTAACGTGGAAAATTTGTATGCGACGATTCAAGCCTGTGAAATACCAGACTTTGCTTTCAACGTGTCGTTACGACTAGAGCTCGTAGACAAACTTCCGTCAGAACTCAAGATGGACTGGGCCCGAAGCACAAGGGGAATCATTAATCCGAGTTTGGCAGATTTCAACGCCTGGATTTATGCACTAGCCGAAGATGCAAGCACTGTCATAGTAGCGAATCCCGTTAATGTTAGAACGCGCAGAAAGGATGGGTATATTAACTACCACGAAGAAGAAGAGTTTAATGAAGACGTAGCCACTGCAACAGTGTTGACTCACCAAAGTCCTAATTGTTCAATATGTGCCGGAGTTTGTTCAGAAGTTGAAGTCTGTCGTAAGTTCAATGCTCTACGCTATGATCAAAGATGGAATGCTATTAAGCGAAATAAATTATGTCGGATGTGCTTAAAACATCATAATGGTTCTTGCAAACAGTATAGACAGTGTGGCATAAATGGATGCCGATCCCTTCATCATCCCCTTCTGCACAAATATAAAAATGAAATTGCACAACCTGTTCCCAGCACATCTAACTCAGAATCTGTAGAGGGAAGTTGTAATGTGAACCAAGTCACAGGAAATGGAGTACTCTTCAGAATTCTACCTATTGTTCTTTACGGACCAACCAAAATAGTAAACACTTACGCGTTCTTTGATGACGGGTCTGATTTAACACTCATGGAGGATGAATTAGCAAATGAGCTTGGATTGAGTGGCCCCCGTCAGACATTGTGCCTTAAGTGGACTAGCGGTACTCGACGAATGGAGCATGAGTCTCGCCAAATTAACTTGGAAATATCGGGCATAGAAAGCACATCCAAAAAATATCGACTCACAAACGTGCGAACGGTACAGCGTCTACAGATCCGGCCACAAACGCTTAACATGCAGCACTTGCAAAGCAAATTCAAACACTTACAAGATGTCCCGGTTAAGTCGTATGATAATGTGAGCCCTAGACTAATCATCGGACTGGAACACGCCAAACTTGGAAATCCACTTAAAAGTCTGGAAGGAAAACTGAGGGATCCTATAGCATCTAAGACACGGCTAGGGTGGACAGTATATGGTAACTGTACTGATGATTCGCTATTGACTCACCACCTATATCACCATTCATGCCTCGCATGTTCATGCAACAGTTCGCTAGACATCGACCTTCACACGGCGTTGAAGGAATTTTTTTCGCTTGAGAGCCTGGGAATATGCAAACCGGAAAAATCGCTTTTGTCGAATGAAGACCAACAGGCCCTCACGTTACTTGCCGATAACACGAAACGCAAAAATGGACGTTACGAGACTGTTTTACTGTGGAAATACAGCAAGGTACGGGTTCCTGACAGCAAAACAATGGCTCTCAATCGCTGGAAATGCTTAGAGAAAAGATTGATTAAGGATCCAGAACTGTTCAGCACTATGCAGCGCACGATAAACGATTATCTCAGAAAAGGATATGCACGAGAATTAACTGCGGATGAATTAATCGTAAAGCACGAAAGGACCTGGTATCTTCCTGTGTTTCCGGTCACCAACCCTAACAAGCCTGGCAAAACAAGATTGGTGTGGGATGCCGCAGCCACAGCGCACGGGATATCGTTAAATTCATTACTGCTCAAGGGACCTGACCAGCTGGCCTCGCTTTTCGCGGTTCTTGTAAAATTTCGTGAATTCAAAATCGGCATCTCCGGAGATATCCGCGAGATGTATCATCAGATACTGATTCGCGAGTCAGATCAGCACTGCCAACGTTTCTTTTGGAGCCACCAATTAGGTTCCGCTCGACGTACCTTTATCATGCAGGTGATGACATTTGGTGCTCGATCTTCTCCTAGCACGGCTCAGTATGTCAAAAATGCACACGCTGAACAGTTTAGGCATACGCATCCTGCTGCAGTATCCGCCATCATTGATAGGCACTATGTCGATGATATGTTGATCAGCACAGAAACAATCGAGGAAGGCATAAAATTGGCAAAAGACGTCAAATCAATTCACGAGTCCGCAGGGTTTGAAATGCGAAACTTTGTTTCCAATTCTCCCGTTGTTATCAGTGCCCTGGAATCACAATGTTCATCGGGAGTTTGCAACGAGAAAAATATGAACGTTGGACTGGAAACCACAACAGAGAAAGTTCTCGGCATGTGGTGGAACACTGCAAACGATTCCTTTATGTACAAAATCTCACCCCGATTCGATGTTGAACTTCTGGCAGGCAAGCGTATACCGACCAAACGTGAAGTGCTAAGAACGCTGATGCTACTGTTTGACCCGTTGGGACTCATCGGACATTTTTTAATGTTCCTAAAGTGTCTCTTACAAGAGGTTTGGAGGACATCTATCGGATGGGATGATCCTATCGGCGATGAACAGTTTAAAAAATGGAATCGATGGCTCACTATTCTTCCACAAATTGCTTCAATTAAAATTCCAAGGTGTTATCGATTGTTAGTAACGCTTAGTCCCGAAACCAACGTACAACTACACATCCTAGTCGACGCCAGCGAAAGTGGTATGGCGGCCGTAGTATATTTGAGGTTCGAGAGAGAAGGAGACATAGATGTTTCGCTGGTTTGCTCTAAAACTCGAGTAGCACCGCTTAAATTTTTATCTATTCCTAGATCTGAGCTGCAATCAAGTGTAATTGGAGCAAGGCTTGCCAAAACGGTTATCGAAAACCTATCCGTTAAGGTAACTAACCGTTTCTTTTGGACAGACTCACGAAACGTGTTGAGTTGGTTATCGGCCGACCATAGGCGATACAGCCAGTTTGTTTCCCATCGTGTAAGTGAAATTTTAGAACTATCCAACCTTTCTGAGTGGCACTGGATACCAACAAAGCTGAACGTAGCTGATGAAGGAACCAAGTGGACAAAAAACCCAGATCTAAGCAACACAAGCCGGTGGTTCACAGGTCCTCCGTTTCTCCGACTCCCGTCAAGTCGTTGGCCGCTACCCGAAGAACCAGTCAAGCAAACGGAAATTGAGCTACGTGCACATTTACTTTGCCATGCAGTGTCCCTGAACAATAACGTTATTCCTACATGTAAGTTTTCTTCGTGGAACAAACTGCTCCGTTCTACATCCTACGTTTTGAGATATATTTCGAATCTAAATAGCTGTCGACTGAAGAGAAAGTGTTCTACCGGCCCTCTGACCGATGCCGAGCTTCGTGCATCGTGCACTACCGGGCCTCTGACCAAAGCAGAGCTTCAAAAGTCCGAAATCTACCTATTCCGTTACGCTCAAGAAATTTATGAACATGAGATTGAAATTCTATCGAGCCATAAGGTCGGTGTTGTTCAACGAAATATTCCTAAGAATAGTCCGCTACATAAGCTTAACCCGTTTTTGGATGAAAATTTGGTCATTCGAGTAAGGGGAAGAATCTCAGCTTGTGAGTTCGCATCGTTTGACGTTAAAAATCCCATAATACTACCACGTAGTGACCATATTACGTACCTGATAGTGCTCTACTTCCATATACGTTATCATCATCAAAATCATCAGACCGTTATAAACGAATTGCGCCAGCGTTTTCACATTGGAGGACTCAGATCGTTATACAAAACAGTACGTAAAAGCTGTCAAGTGTGTAAAATTGATCGCGCTATACCTCAACCACCTTTAATGAGCGATCTACCACCTTGTCGTGTAGCAGCTTTCACTAGACCATTCTCATACCTGGGAATTGACTATTTCGGACCAATCATTATCAAAAACGGTCGAAAACAGGAAAAACGTTGGGGTGTCTTAGCTACCTGCCTAACGATAAGGGCAGTTCATCTTCAACTTGTGCGCTCGTTGACTACAGACTCCTGTATTTTAGCTATTCGCAATATCATGGGCAGACGCGGTGTTCCTATAACTATCTACAGCGACAGAGGAACAAATTTCATAGGAGCTGACAATGAGTTAAAGCTAGCATTAGCAGCTGTAAACCAGAACAAACTCATTGAAGAATTTACAACTACAGACACCCAGTGGATATTCAATCCCCCGGCTTCTCCGCACATGGGCGGAGCCTGGGAAAGGCTTATTAGAAGCGTGAAAGCAAACTTAGCAAAGCTTAAACCCACTCACTGTCCAACCGAAGAAGTTTTAGAGAACATGCTCGTAGAAATTGAAAACGTTATCAATTCCCGCCCACTTACTGATGTGCCGATTGACGACGATAACTCCCCCGTGCTCACACCAAACCACTTTATCCTTGGTTCATCAAATGGGTTAAAGCCATATCTTCCATTTGACGACAGCTCGCTAGCCGTTAAGAAAGGATGGCAGTTGTCGCAGATCATGGCAAACGTATTCTGGCGATGCTGGGTACACGATTATTTGCCTACACTTACTCGGCGTGCAAAGTGGTACACAGAAGTAAAGCCGATCGAAGAAGGAGATATCGCTGTTATTGTAGATCCCAAACTACCCAGAAACTGTTGGCCAAAGGGTAGAGTCATCAGCACCACGGTGTCATCGGACGGGCGTACACGGAAAGCTGTGGTGCAAACCGTCAACGGAATCTATGAACGACCAGTAGTGAAGCTTGCTGTTTTGGATGTTGGCGAAAAGGATAGAGCACACGAGAAGCCAGTTCCTGTGTGCACTCCGGGGGGGACTGTTACTCGCGCCAACTAAATCAGCAAACCCCTCGTTCCTGTGTCATGAATCTCGCAGCTCGCGACTACGTCAAAGCGTTGTCATTATGACACCGAGAAGAACCAACGAAAGAAGAGGAAGATTCGAAGAGTGTTTGCCGTGCAACCGCGTGAAAATTGTGAAGTGTTCGCAAAACTATTTTCTTGGGTATTTTCTCTTTCGAGGTAGTTTGAGTAGTTTAACTTAAAGCCGGATAAATCTAATAAGAATTCTTCCTAGTTTAGGTGGCATAAAAGCCCTTTAGTTACTCGACGTAACACCTTCCGCTCATATCAGCCTACAGCGCATCAGCGCACAATATTAAGTATGCACTTTGCAAATCTTATTAAGCATTGGTAATAATCAGTTTTCCTTTATCAGTTATCATCCTACTATCCTTATCAATTACTATCCATCGTTTGTACCATATTTCGAGCCATTTATCGAAGAAATTCAAGGTGAGCTGTTCAAAGTAAGATTTAACTATCAATACCTAACCTAGAATGTAACACCATAGGTACCAAACCGATCACTCTCAGTTCAGCAGAGTATAAACAAGCCGTAGAATACCTGTGCAAGGCAGGAGATCACTATAAGTAAGTTAAATTTAGTTCTTCCAAAATTCTTAAAACTAATGAATTGTGTTTATAGGAATTTTGTAATAAAATACACTGCTGGATTTATTAACAAAATCATCGATCTTCACACTGCCTCGTAACAGTCATTTTTGTCATTTTTGTCATTTTTGTCATTTTTGTCATTTTTGTCATTTTTGTCATTTTTGTCATTTTTGTCATTTTTGTCATTTTTGTCATTTTTGTCATTTTTGTCATTTTTGTCATTTTTGTCATTTTTGTCATTTTTGTCATTTTTGTCATTTTTGTCATTTTTGTCATTTTTGTCATTTTTGTCATTTTTGTCATTTTTGTCATTTTTGTCATTTTTGTCATTTTTGTCATTTTTGTCATTTTTGTCATTTTTGTCATTTTTGTCATTTTTGTCATTTTTGTCATTTTTGTCATTTTTGTCATTTTTGTCATTTTTGTCATTTTTGTCATTTTTGTCATTTTTGTCATTTTTGTCATTTTTGTCATTTTTGTCATTTTTGTCATTTTTGTCATTTTTGTCATTTTTGTCATTTTTGTCATTTTTGTCATTTTTGTCATTTTTGTCATTTTTGTCATTTTTGTCATTTTTGTCATTTTTGTCATTTTTGTCATTTTTGTCATTTTTGTCATTTTTGTCATTTTTGTCATTTTTGTCATTTTTGTCATTTTTGTCATTTTTGTCATTTTTGTCATTTTTGTCATTTTTGTCATTTTTGTCATTTTTGTCATTTTTTGTCATTTTTGTCATTTTTGTCATTTTTGTCATTTTTGTCATTTTTGTCATTTTTGTCATTTTTGTCATTTTTGTCATTTTTGTCATTTTTGTCATTTTTGTCATTTTTGTCA